>NC_051118.1:4328390-4445873 GCF_014839805.1 Manduca sexta
TAGTCAATAGTTCAAATCGTTTATATCTCATCCTCTACCAGTGACCGTCTTGAGCCGTGGTTCGTAACCCGTTAGTGACTTCCTCTCAACATGGTCACTGAATATTTTCGAGGTTTGTGAGGGCTTGAAACGCTCACTTAAAAATCAGATTTTGGGTTTATAAGCAGACTTAGACAAATAAGACAAAAATATAGTCAGTAGGGCCTCGACACTAGGCCTAACTTATTTTTAAAAATAAGAAAGCTACAGCATATATTTGAATAATCTATTATTTTAATATTACAAATGCAAAAGTTTTTGAAGATATTTGGATTTTTGTTAGAAGTAAATGCAGTAACTTTTGAATGCATTTATAATTATTTATTTAAATTGTAGCCAGTGTAAATACTGGACATAATGAGACTTCATATCTCAGGTCTCAGGATGGCGAGCGCAGTAGAACACCGAACGATACTTTGTACCTAATTCAAGGTGTTGGAGGATATTGGTACTGTTTATGGGCGGTCGTATCGCTTACCATCAGGTAAACGATAAGCCCGTCATGTCATTCAAAGCACTAAAAAAATCTGGATCGTGTAATTTAAATAAAATATTTATAATATTGTTGTGGTTTATTGAAATTGAAGGTTAGCAAAAAAAGCTAAAAGGAACGTCATTTTTATTGTTTATAAACACTTATCAAATGTCCAGGCACTTACATTATCAGGAATATTAATTGGTAGATAAAGTGTCCCAGTTTTGTATAAGAAATGTAGACCATTTCAGCACGAATGGTTGACTGTTCACAATAAGAACACTAACCACAAGGCTAAGCAAACGATACTTAAGATAAGAGAATTACTTCTGTGATTAAAGAAAATTTCAACATAATGTGTTTTATCATTTTCTTTGTTCATTTATTATCATTAAGCAATCAATCTTTGAGAAATATGTTTACAATATTTGTAAGAGTTAGTGCCTACGATGAATTGGATTGATTTTCTATGTTGCAGATTTTTTCGACTAGGAAAAGCTATTTCATTAATAATCACCCATTCAAGTATTCGTACGTTTCGCAGACTTTGCAGGCTTCACGATAATGGTTCCCGATTACTTTAGCAATTAAAAAAAAAAACAAATTTATCGTGAAATATCTGTAGTTTTATTTTAAAGTCAAACTTACCTTGAAATCACGTATTTCCATTTTCCACAGACTAGGGAGAAGGGTCTCTAGGGTTGCAGCTGTTTTGGGGCAAATAAAGTACATAGGTTTATTATAGTTAGTATAAAAATTACACAGTGTCAAAATAAAGTAATACAGGTAAAATTTACTTCATTATTTTGTTTATAAATACATTTATGACGTTTAGTAACTTTTATTAATAAAATTATGTTTCAAGTACGATTTATTTCTTTCGTCTCGCCATTTTCCATTTTTTATTACAAAAATACGCTGTTGTGGAGGTAGGAAACAATAAAAATGATATTAATGCATACAATACAAAAATCATCAGGATTATTAAATAGCTGCCATTTTTGTACCATTTCCTGCTATCATGTTACGCAAAAATTCTTACAAACAATTCTAGAAAAATGAAATCATGCCAAATACATTTTCCCCTATTTTAGTGTTCTCATAAAGTACAGAGTATTATAAGCCGAAACAATATACGACACTTTATTATATAGTACGGGTAGGCACTGGTCACTCTAAGTGTATCAATAACACACTTTTTCGCGCGGATATGTTAATAGCCATGTCATGTTCATACCGTTACAATTACACAATCAGATACCTTGGAATATCAGTGGTATCGCAATACAACTATGCCACTGATACAGTAAATTGAGTTTGTTTTTATTGCTTTGAATGACGAGATGAACTTTCCGTTTGCCTGGTAAGCGATAAGACCGCCCATAAACCGTAGAAAGACCATCCAACACTGTGACTTACAAAGTATTGTTTGGTATCCCACTGCGCTCGCCATCCTAAGGCATGAGATGTTAACTTTAAGTCACTGGCTACAATGTCCTTCAAACCGGAACACAACAGTGACTACACACTGCTGCTTGGCGGTAGAAAGAGACATTGCGGTGGTACCTGCCCAGGCGGACTCTCACATATGGGAGACCTACCACCAGTGAAGTAGATTTAATTCGTGTTTTACTACTAACTTGAGTCAAAACTCACGTTGAATCTTTTATAAATACAGGGTGTTCAACAACATTGTTTTTTTTATTTTTTTATAAGTTTTTATCTTAAAATGTTAGTGCTCTATTTATGCCTGTTTAATTATATTTCTGAAATAAACATCTTTTTTTTATTTTGCGTGACGCACAAAGGTGACAAGAGCTAATTAATCTATCCATTTACCGTCTAATATAACAAGACCGCGCCCGTGTGTACACAATTCACACCTAAGCGTGTTTCTTGGAAACTAAAATTGTTTGTCAACTACATGGGCAAAAATTTGCTCGGAGATTGTAACTATGGCCAGCACACCCGTCCATGATCATTTTTAAATTCGGTCATTGGATTTTTGAAATTTACTACGGAGGTAATTTGAGGCTCTAGGTATGATAAAACTTGTGAGCACGTAATTTTATTTTAGACTTACCAGGAAAATATAATACCTTGCCGTGTTGCGATAAAATATGGAATTAATATATTGTACTAACAACGTTAACTTTAAAACGAAAAAACAAAATGGCGCCTCGTAGGTAGGTTTCAATTTTTCTGGTCAGGCGAGTATTGAAACTTGTATATCAAGATCCCAAGTCTGCACCATTTTACTTATTTTCTGAGAAATTAAATGTTTAGTATAAAGTAGTGTAATGTGTAATTGGTTTGTATCAGTGGTATGGTGAAAATTTCCGAAAAGGAACCCGATACAACATATAGGTACATGCATGAACGCAGTCTAAATCGTTCTGATAATAATTAGATTCTACAGAAATGCTACATAAAGAGAAGCTGGCAGGAATCGGGTCATATGGACCTTTCGCCACTGGTCTGTTTCCATACTCGCTTCTGTATTGTAAAATTGCACCCATCTTATTAGGGCCTAAAAATTGTTTTTTGACAGTTATCGTAATAAAAAGCTAACAACATTATACCATTTTATTACCTAAAGGATTATAGATAAGAGTGGGACTTTTGCCGGTCGGCACTTTCTTTGGGACTTCACCAGTGCCGGATTTATATTTTTTATGAGTGTAGGCCACTTTATTACCGCCGCCCCATGTAGATAGGTTTATGTATGTATGTAGGTTTCTAAAATACTGAATAATTTTCCATTTGTTTGTATTATGGAAGGCACTAAAGTTAAATAAACGAATGATTCATTAAATCGAGTGAGCGTCCTCTGAAATCTGCCGCCGCTAAGAGACTGCCGCCCAAAGGCCGCGGCCTATACGGCCTACAAATCCAGGACTGGACTTCACTCTGCTTATCAGGTGCAATGAAGCCACTTTTCCGTGTACCGATGAAAAAAAATTTGTAAGCACACATATATGTGACGAGTAGCATTTATCCAGACGTTGTGAAATATGCCCTTAGTGTTGGAACAAACATTTGAAAATCATTTCTTGTCCATAAAACGGAAAATGAATAACGGCCAATTTCGTCACTGACGATCATCTGTCAAAGTTACTGTACTTTTGTTAAAATTGCGACGTTTATGTTGTACTGAGATGTTGTAGCAACTTTTAGGCTAGTTAACAAGGGTGGAGTGGACACTAATTTTAGCTAACTACGACTCTACCAGTTCCAAGTTCTCTACCATTAGTAGATTCAATTCAGCACTACTAAATCTGTTTAGATTTATTTATTTATTACATGGGTGGAGTAAACACTAAAGTTAACTAATTACGTCTCTACCAGTATTAGTATTAAAATATGTATTTACATTTTTAGAATTAATAGCATAGTTTCTACTCTACTACTACGCCGATTACTTTACCCGTGTGAGCAGGCTTATGGCTTTAATATTAGGCATTACAGTTCTTGAAGAAATTAACATGTTGTCGATTGCTGACTAATAGTTTATCTTCGAAATTGATAGTGTGCGATAGATGCAAAAGTATTTAGATTAATATTATATGGCAGGTATTCGTATTTTTATTGCCTAATATCATCAAGATATATTGGCGATATATTTGGCGTTCCGAACATTCACTGTGTTCAACTGAATTGAACTGCAATCCATTCAAACTGACTTTAGTATGGTCAATATTGACATGTGGTTGTGTACGGAATGGCGCTCATGATATAAGAACTTGAGCCTAAGTGTAAACCTGGCTTTGAATAAAAATATTAGTCAAATAAGTAAAATTATTTGTTGTTCAAGTGAATAAATAGGTTATAATAGTTTTGGTTGCCATTTTAGTTTAGTTTTTGAACAAATAGGTTATACGGACAACGTAGTGATTATATTCTCTTTGTTACGGACGTTCGTGTCTATAGAATACACGTCAATGCTAATATGCTGGTATTTTTATTACAATTTCAATGTATTGGAAATTTTTGGATAATTTTGCGTCATATTATTGATTGTCTACTTAGAACCAGTCAAAAATTGGTCAATCATAAACTGATAAAATATCTTTTAGTCTTTTCACGGAAATAAAATCAACAATAATCTTTTAAGATGTGCCCGTCACCGAGATCGTCTTCACGCTAAGCATAAATCAAACCCTAAAGATGATACCATGAAAACCATTTACACACGTTATAGAAACTTTTATTATGAATTAGTTAGGAAACAAAAAATACAGTATGAACAAAATCAGCTACAGTCAAACACAAACAACACAAAACAACTCTGGAGTACAATAAAAAAGATTTGCAACCTAAAAACCAAAGGCCAGCAAACACCCGACTTAGTTTCCCTAACAAACGATCCAACAGAATCCTTGAACGTGGTTAATCGTTTCTTCTGTAACGTCGGCCCCAATCTTGCAAAAAATATCCTCGATCGGACACACAATACTGAGGAAAATCTAGCACTGAAAACAAAACTTATTAATCCTCCAGTTAATTCTTTATTCTTAGAACCAACCAACCAACAAGAAGTAATTTCTATCATCAGTGATCTGAAATCTGATAGCGCTCCCGGCCTAGACAGAATAACTAGTCGCTTAATAAAATATACTCAACGGCAAATCGTAGAACCCCTTGTCCACATTTATAATCTAAGCCTGTCTTCCGGTATCTTCCCAAACTCCTGGAAGATCTCCTCTGTAACACCAATTCACAAAGAAGGCCCGAAAGACGTTCCTGGAAATTACAGACCAATTTCTCTGCTAAGTGTGCTGTCCAAGATTCTTGAGAAAATTGTCAACAAGCGCCTAGTTAAGTTCATAGAAGAACTTGGCATTCTGTGTTCTCAGCAATTTGGGTTTAGGCAAAACAAGTCTACTGAAGCTGCCATTACCCAGCTGTTAGATCTGATCTCAGGCTACTTGGACAACGGAAATTGTTGCATAGGTGTTTTCTAGACCTTGCTAAGGCCTTTGACATTGTATCTTCCAAAATTCTCTTGAAGAAACTAGAATACTTTGGTGTCAGGGGTATAGCTCTCCGCTGGTTTGATAGTTATTTGTCAAACAGAACTCAATTAGTCAGCTTAGGTTCCCACAAGAGTCAACAACTTCCAATCGAATACGGGGTCCCCCAAGGTAGTATACTAGGTCCTACACTATTATTACACTATGCACAAAGGTCTGTGTTGAAAACAATGCTCAAAAAGCCTTTCAGATACTCAACATTTGACCTTTACAAAGAAGCTCAAATCCTCACGGTGCGACAACTTTTCATCCTCAGGCTAACTCTATACATGCACAAAAACATTATCGGCACCACCACCTACAAGGCAATGCTTCAAGAAAGGGTTTTCAAATTTACACTACCCTATGTACACTCATCCTTCGCACGCAGATTCGGCTTTTTCATAAGAGCGAATATATATAACACCGCAGTCAAAAAATGTAACTTCAAACATTGCTCTGTGCGCGAAGCTAAAAAGAAAATTACTGACTGGTTAATATCCCTGGACTATACTGACACTGAATCTTTACTGTATTAAAGTTTTAACTGTTTTTTTTTTTACTTTTTTTTTTTTGCTTGTTGTTTTACCGCTGCTGCACCCGATGCGGGCACCACTCACTTACTTACTTAATTTATATAAATTGATCTCATTTTATCTAAAAAAAATTTTGTTTCCCTTTGGTTATTTCTTTTCTTTGGCAACCATGGCTGGCATGGCATTTAAATACCAATGAAAGTTATTATTATTATGTTATTATTATTTTTTTTTTTTTTTATCTTTCTTATTTGAAACTTCATGCATTCTTTTCATTTAAATTTCGAATTTGTATAATTACCCAAGTACCTATGTTTGCCAAGTTTGTATAGAAATACTTATTATATTTTTTTATTCTTTCTTCTTTGTTATATAAAAGAGTTTGTAGATTTTAGTTTGTTTATTATTATTATAATTTTTTTAGAATAACTGTTTTTATTTGTCTGTAATTTGCATTATCGGCTACTCATGAGTTTTTGACTCTCATTATAGGTATCCCAAGATACAGGCATAGCCTAGTTTGGGGACCCCTGACAATAATTGAAATGCTTAAACTCAGATATGCCAATTACTGTTTATGTACTTCGTAATGTTATTATTTCTGTGTTCTTTTTGTTGCAATAAAGTTAAATTATTATTATTATTATTATTATTATTAAAAGTGATTTATTTGTATTGAATATCTCCCGATATACTGAAGCGGTTTATAAAACTATTATAGTTAAAGAAAGCTACACAAATATAACTTATAATACGATACAGTCGTTAAACACCAAAGTAAATTTATAACTATAGGTACTATTTTATAAAGCTGAAGAGTTTGTTTGCTAAGGAACTATCAGTTCGAACTTAAAAAAAATATATTTTAGTGTTGGATAGCCCATTTATCGAGGATATAGGCAACATCACGCTATGACCAATAGGAGCGGAGAATCAGTAAAAAATGTTACAAAAATGGAGGATAATTTATTTCTTTTAAGAGCTTCCGTTGCTCGCACTGCGTAAACGAGTAGTTACGCAATAATCATGTACGACTGAATTGTTCCTCTTAAAATATTTACAAAATCTATCTACATACATGAAACCAGTACCTATATGTGACATTGTGCACAACCCACTACCGATAATAAAAGTCCCCAGGAGCCGAATCATTTGACAAGCAAAAAAAACCTAACCTGACCTAACCTAAAGCTGAAGGGTTTGCTGTAACTTTTGTATTTGATCGGCTTATAAATTGATGTGACGAGTAGCATTTATTCAGAAGTTGTAAAACAGCGCCTATTTGTAAACAATAGGGTACCGGACCCATTAATGTTCTTTACTATTATTAAATATGTGTTATATAAATTATAACGCAGAAGGAATTACTAAAGTCCGGTACAAAATCGACAAGTTATAAGTCTTTGAATTTTGGTGGAAGGTTAAGTAACAAGACACATGAAAAGGCGCAATAACAATATGTGACGTCATCGGGAATTGCGACGCGTGTGAAAGAAAGAGATGAAGCGATATCTCCACAACGCGCCAACTTCTACACATTGCAATATTTGAAATATGAATTACTGGCTTATTTAACCAATTTTTATGCAGTTTTCTTTTCTTTTTTATTAACTAATACATATAGAATAATGTACAAAATCAAACATGGGACGGTCCCCTATTGCTTCAGTATCAGTTAAGTATTACTGAGACAATTTTTAAATACGCGCCAGTAACCGCAAGTCAGAATTGTGGTGAGAAACTGGACACTTCCTGTCTCTTAATGTACACATAATCTCATTTTACCTATACTCAGTCCAATTTTGTTACGCTCTACACAGTCGTCAACTAGTTTCCAAGAAACAGTATAGTGACATAGTAACGAAATTTACTGTAGCTCTAACAACTTCGCCAGTTACAACTTATTTGTATATTATACATATTGCAAAACAAAGTCCCCTTTTCTGTTTGTATGTTATCGATTTTATTAAAATCTACTGAACGGCTTTTTATGAAATTTGACATGGAGATTGTTTAAGACCCTGGGAAGGTTATAAGTTTATAAGTATGAGTATAGACTATAGGTTACTTTCTATTCCGGGAAAATATATACCCGGACTTTTATCCCGGCATCCTCCTTCAAGCGGGCGAAACCGCGAGCAAAAGCTAGCAATATCATATTATTATAATTAATAGGTATTTGGTAAGTATGATAAAAAATAATTTGCTCTACATACTGCAATGACTCGATATTTCCGCTATAGTAAACTACAACAATCGTAATTATCACAGCGGGATATACAAAAATCTGTCATATCACCAAAGAATTGAAACAATAAGCTACTTGAAAATAAACAATGCAAGTTTATTATTAGATAACTACGTGTAGGTTGAGAATAAGGCTGTAAGTAGACTGCCGCGTCGTCAACACGGGAAACGGGTACGTCACCGGACACGATGTGGGGAGCGTCTACGTCGCGACAGCCCTGTAGACAGGCGCGACTTTAGAACATCGTTATCTATAAGTTATAACGTTATTTATAACTATTCTGGCTAACTATTATTTTATAATTATTCTTATATCCGTCTTTTTGCAATTACCGAAATTCTAATTAAAGGACACCTTTTTTACCTGCATGGCTGTCAAGTTGTCACTCGATTAGAAGCCCCGTAATTGCAACAAATGGATATGACTCTATAAAGGTATCATTAATATCTAGGGGGAAGCATACACAGCACGGCTGAAGCTCCGCGTCTTCGCGACTTTGCGTCCTGCGTCACCAACGCATGTGTTTGAGCGCTGCTTCATGCAAACATTTACTTTTCATTGGATTATCTGTAAAGATAATAACGTTTATGAAATTCCGACCGTAAAGATAAAACCCATTGCATTAACGGTAAAGGACAACGTGGGGAAACTTGCATACATGAGAAGTCTCTATAAGAATTTTGAGGGTGTGTGAAGTCTACCAATCCACACTAGGCCAGCGTTGTCAACTACGGCCTAATCCCTCTCAGTAGTAGAGTAGCCCCGTGTCCAGCAAGGACAGTATACAATACAGAGCTGATATTATTATTGTATACTAGCTTTTGCTCGCGGCTTCGCCCGCGTGAAGGTGTTTTCCAGGATAAAATTCCACTGTTTGATAAAAGTCTTGCTACATATTTTCCCGGTACTTATAGGTTCAAACTAATTTTATCCCCAATCTATAATTTCAGTTCAATCAGTCGAAAATCTAAGAACATTTATACAAACTTTCATCCCCTATTTTTATCCCCTTAAGGGTAGAATTTATCAAAATCCTTTCTTAGGGATGCCTACGTCATAGTAGCTTTATGCATGTAAAGTCTTAGCCCGATCCGTCCAATGGTTTGGGCTGTTCCTTGATATATCACTGTCAGTCACCTTTGAGTTATATATTATATTAACAACTGAAGTTAGCTAAAATTGAGTTTCTCGAAGCCGACCACTATTTATGTACTATGTATTTTGAGACTATGCAATTTTGTCGCATTCGCGATTCACTCACTTTTGTTGAGTTTCAGAACGCGATATTAGATCCTCCAACGCGCACGCGAATTTGAACTTTATGCAGCGGTAATAAATTACAAATTGACTCTCCATTTTATTTAGAAAACGTTTGTATGGGAAATAGAAAAATGCTGTTTTGAGGATTTTCCCGGCAATTATTCGAATTTTTCTCACCTTTTAAATCTTCCCTAGACCTCCACGAATAATTCAAGACCAAGATAAGATAAATCCGTTCAGCCGTTCTCGAGTTTTAGCGAGACTAACGAACAGCAATTGATTTTTATATATATAGATACATTTGGTAACCCGACAAGGGTCAGCAATACAAACACACACTTTGAAGTGAGCACTTTAGACGCTCGCAACCCTTGAATAATTAAGTGACCATGCTAAGGGCAACCGACTAACGGGTTACGAACATCACAGGATGGCCACTGGGAGAGGATGACACATCAAAGATAATGGACCGATATAGTAAAGGAAATCTTGTCGGTCGACCTTCACCCATCTGATAACTCGATGAGACATATTGTTTATCAAATATAATTTATTCACAAACAAGTCTATGATAACTTTCTTATCGTAAAGTGTTCATAACTATTTATTAATATTATGCAATTTTTCTTCACCACCTTCACTCATGATAACTAAATTAATTTCATCTCAATTGAAAGTTTTTAACACACAGAATACGCCTAGGTAGGCTTGCCTACTTATTTCTGTGCATAGCCATCTGGCAAACAGGTGTTAACAGGTAAGTAAATATGGGTAATTACACCGATCTGTTAATCAATCGAAAGTGATATCATAAGTAAGATATTTTAATTACAAAATCGTACATAAAATATTACTGCCAAGCTATAAAATTTTAGAATTGGAGCTGAATTGAGATGGGTGAAGGTCGACGTTCTACGGCTCTTAGACTAATATATATTAAGGTCTTTTGTCGACATGTTTGATCCGTATTTACACTGATACACCAAGAAGTCGATATATTCACTTTGAGTAAAAAACTGGTTTGTACCAATAAAATAAGAATGTTATTTAAGTCGAGAATTTTAGGTTTTAATATGGGTCACATCAAAAACTCGTTGTACTGGTGGTCTGATAATAATAGTGGTTATCAACTGACTTCAAGAAAACAAGGTTCTGAATTAGACGTGTGTTTTATCATTTTTTAATGGATATACTTCTAGATTGATCCAATATATTTTTTTTAAAACTGATTGGTAGGTTAGTAACCAGTATATATTCAATTAACACAGGTGGGGCCAGGAACTAAATCAAAGTAACTATAACTATATTGGCGTAGCGTTGGAGAAGTAGTTGTCGGAAAGAACACAAAACAGGCCGAATTACACGAAAGACCGTCACCCAGTACCAGGTTTATATGTTTATGAGTGTAGGCCACTTTATTTCCGCCGCCCCATGTAGATAGGTTTATGTATGTATGTAGGTTTCTTATATAATTAATAATTTTCCATTTGTTTGTATTATGGAAAGCAATAAAGTTAATTAAACGAATGATGAATTAAATTGAGTGAGCGTCCTCTGAAATCTGGTGCCCCTAGGAGTACGCCGCCCATAGGCAGCTGCCTATACAGCCAATTTACAAATCCAGGACTGTCTCCATCACGCGATGCCTTTCCTAGATTGGGCATTGCCCACTCTTGCCCCAAGGGCATGCTAGTTATTAAGTAAGTGTAAGTAAGTGATAACAACCTATCATAATAAGTTAAAATATTTAAAGCAAGTTCAATTACTTTTTGTATTTAGATTATATTGCCTAATTACATTTTTATACACGTGATAATATAATAATTAATCGGTATTCACCCAATTGATCTATATATAGGTATAATGGTAATATTTATTTGTGTATTGCTACATCTACACTATTATAAAAAGCTAGAGTTTCTTTGAACACGCTAATCTTAAGAACTAACGGTTCGAATTGACAAATGAGTGTTGGATAGCCCATATATCGAAGAAGGCTATAGGCTATATAATATCACGCTATGACCAATAGGGGCGGAGAATCGATGAGAAATGTTGCCTAAACGGGGAAATCTTATTACTATCTATTGCGAGCTTACATAGCGTGCGCTGCGTAAACTGTTAAAAGTTACGCAACAAACATGAATGACGGAATTGATACACTGAAAGATGTCTAAAAATATATAATAAAAGTCTCCCATCTATCTATCTGTCTGAATACTAATAACTCAATAACTAACCATCGGATTTTGATGAAGTTCGGTATGGGGATAGTATGAGACCCTGAGAAGGACATCGGCTCTCTCTATCCCGGGAAAACTCTTATACGCAGGCGAAGCCGCAAGTAAAAGCTAGTGTTTATATAAGCTCGAAGAGTTAAAACCAAACTTGATCCGTTTTATTTTTTTATAATATTTGGCTAAAGGCGCTTAAACCTTAAATCCTTTATAATTAAAAATGATATCAGCAAAAGAACTTTTATCTTATCCTATAACGATATGCTTATCAGACCTCGCGACTATACGCGCGTAAACGCACGTTGCGGCGTCGTAAAGTTTGCGTCCGTAATCGGACGATACCAGATGACTCATTTTGATACGAAAACCAAGTACCACAACCTTAAGATTGAAATATCTAAACGCACATCACGCATTAATCCCCGAAGGGCTATGCAGAGGCGCAACCAGGTCACCCACATTACGCAAAGTGTGTTCCGTCCCATGATGTGATAGGCGAGTCTATCGCCATATCGGATACAAATTCCAGACTCCGGGCTAATATTGAGCAGTAAAACCTAAATATCACTTTTCCCGACCCGAGATTCGAACCTAGGTCCTCAGAGCGCTGCGGTACCGCACATGTTCTACAACTACGCCACCAAGGCTGTCCGTGTTGAAGTACCCAACTATTTTTAATGAAACCTTATCATTTTAGGAATGATTTTGACCGGTTCGGAGAAAACGCACATTGCCTGACTGCCTGCAACTGCAAACCCGTGCACTTATATTGCATGAATCTTTTCCATTCGCTCTTTTCTCAAACAGTATTCAGAATAAACGTGGCAGGTAAACTGTCATCGCAATTACGACATTCCAGACTTTTCAAATAATTATGTTAAAAACTACAAAACGGCAGATTCATATTCGTTTAAAAGGAAACGAGATGCTCATTATTTCTTTGAAACACCTCAAAGATTTTTTTGCCTTTTAAAACCCAACAAAACTGTTTTTTATTTTAATTGAAGAACACAGCATTTAAAGGAAAGTTATGTAATATAGTTTCAAGTAATATAATCATAAGGTTCAATACATGGAACTGATCTAGAACCGATATCGATGGCGATTAACAGGGGCGAATTTAGCCGGTGCGTGGTTGCACCCGGGAGCAAAAAAAGGTCCTGATCAAAGGCATCGTACGAGGCCCGTCTTGGAAGAGCGAGGCCCCGGGCCAGAAAGAAACGGTGATGACATTGGAAGGCAGACCGCGGGCTCATCTAGCTCGGTAGCGGGGTGTCATTTCTTGCCTCTTTACTGCGGAATAATAAGATAGTCGCTCTTAATCCTCGGTGCCGTCACTTTGTGGTTTACAACTCACGTAAACGCGTGGCGCCCGGCGCTCCCGCGCTTTTGAATTCACCGACGATGTTATGTATTTAGCAACAAAAATACATATTACGATCTGTACTCCAGAAATTCCTTGTTATCAGCATACCTTATACCATAGATAACTTCTGTCGTACCACAGATAGATCATAAAAGCAAAAATATAGGATTCGTTTTTAAATTTTATTTTGAGGTTATATGTTTGATATTCTCTTAGAAATTCGTCACATGAATTGCCTTGCCGGTATCCTGCATTTTTCGCGCTTTACAGTTATGATATAAACATAGTTCTAATATAACCTGACATCCGATGACACAATTTTAAAATGATGAATTATTAATCGCGGCCTTTTTTTGTAGGTAAACAAATTTTTATATAAGTGAGGTATTTAATGAAGAAAAAAAAACATATTCTCATTGTTATAAGCAATGAACTGTATAATATTCTGTACAGGTACTTTCTCTGCCTTAGATTTTATCCAGTTCTCTATCTTGAGGACACAACTAAAAAGGTAATAAAAAAATGTTTGACGCTCAGTTAAAAATTAAAATAATAAGACAGTTGTCGTCATTATGATTTATTTATACACATATGGTACTATAATATTTTACATATATCAGGTACGCAATAAAATTTACCAGTCTTTGAAACAAAACAAACATTTAGCAAATTATATTCAAATGTTTTAAAAGAAAATACGTTGGTCCCTTTCGTTGAAAGTGTAGCTGTCAACTGTATGAATCATTTATTGTTTAAGGTTAGATCACGAATCACGCAGCCTTCAAACAGCCATTAGTATTAAATTTTTAACAGAATACGAATCGTTCATAGACAATTTTTTTTTCATGTAGAAGCAATCTTATTTTTAATGCGACATTTAAATTGCAAAAACAACAAATCTGATTGTCTCGTGGTAATGATTTGTTTAATTGTAATGTATATGATTATATAAAATTATGTGTTATATAGGTTTTAATTATATAATACTGTCATAATAATGGAAATCGGGGAAATATAACAAAAAGTATAATATAAAATAATTTTGAAATTATAGAGAATGAAATCAACCACTGACAAATACCAGTTATTTATTAAAAACACCAATTTTAAATGCTGTTGTTAACGTCTTTTCCATTTGTAATATCCATAGCGTAAAGAGAAAAATTTTAAATAGGACGTGTTATGACGTCGAACCGCGCAACAAATTCAAAAGGTACATAAAACCATAATGCAAAGGGATATCTCCTGTTTCTTGAGGAAATCCATTTATAGGTTCCTAGTCCAGGCTTACTAATATATTTACAAATAGTTAAAATAGAATCTGATGTCTATTTGAATGTTTCTGAAGTTGTGGATTAGTGCTTACTTCAATTTCAGAATCCAGCTTTAATTTGTATGATAGACAATCGCGGCTGATGGGAAATTTTTGCGATGGCTTCTTTATGGCTATTGTCAATGGCGGCCTCAGACGACGCGAGACCCGGGCAAGCAAAAAAAAAGGTCCCTAATTACAATTTCGTAGGTAAGGTCGCAGTTATACCTAAAAAAGGTCCTCAGTTGGACTGGCGAGGTCTCTTTAAACGCGTGGCATGATTTCCCCTTCCCTAAGGCAGCCACTGACAACATAATGTAAAGAAAGAACTTCATAAACGTAAAAAAAAGTATTGGATTGAGGACAATTTATCGAACTAATTAGGCCAAAATAACTGCATAAGTACGAAAACAATATTAATTGGCACACTACACATACGGCCGAGTTCAATAAACAATCCCAATCGGTATTCTCAGATCGATCGCGATAATGATCTAATGAGGATAAAGTTTGTGTGGAATACCCAAAGGGGCCGTTCAAGTATTACGTAACGCAATTTTTGAAGATTTATGATCCCCCCACCACTTCATGTATCGCGCCGTAACATTTTCCTATACGCCCCCGCCCCCCCTCCAAAAGTTATGTAACTCTAAAATGACAATTTGTTTTGTAATATTCACAATTATTTTACGAAAAATACCTTAAGTCGCTAAAATACCTTCGTTATTGTTTTAAAATAAAAAAAAACAATGTTACGTAACGCTTTGTACGAGACCCCGTCTCCCCAAATTGTGTTACGTAATACTTAAACGGCCCCAAACATGATTTTTTAATTGGTGTAACGGGCATACCCATCTTCGGGTCAAACCTCGGGTTACTTCGGGAATTCACTGCCATAGGCTCCCGATGACGCGACAGGCATGCTCAGCTAATCGGAGCGTGTGAACCTGATAGGTAATGCGAGAGCATTGGAAAATTCATTCGGAGTCGGAGAGAAAAATGGCGGGACACGCGATACATTAGAAGCGTGTCATGTTATTTTTTCTACTTTTGCAAGACACTTTTATAATTATTGTACCTCTGCAAAAGCTTGGTATTCTCGATACCGATCCGATAGCGATTGTGTTCATTAGTTTTCGATTGTAAATAAAACATAAAAATGTTCGTAATTATTATATTGTGCTAAGAGAGTATCACCCTGTACACTTTGCATTTAGAATTATTTTACAACAGTCGTTTATGAACATTAAGTTTCATTCAGGTGGGATGTTTTCCAATACGAATAATATAAAGGCGATAAAGATACAAAAAAATAAATAAACAATTATCATCATGATATAATCACATCATATAAACGTCTATCTGTAATGGCAATGATCTTTTTATTTATCGGATGAATGTTATCAAAAATCTAAGTTATATTAGGGTTTTTTGGGCTTACAATAGATAAAGCATTCACACTACAGCAATCGTCAATCTTTTTGTTCGGTTTAAAGTTAGTGACCAGGGGAGCTGGGAAGTATAGGTAGGTAATAAGAACTATGTTTTGATCCCAATCTCAATCTTTAATCCGATTCCTGGAATGAACTAATCAAAATACCCCTGGTATGACAGTTATATGGCGATGCAAAGACCTACGCGAAATCTGCCTAAGTTTAAGGAATGACTGCGATGTTACGCTGCAATCAGCTTCCTGAACTCTACGTTTCAGCTTCTATGATCTACGTATTTTAGTAATAAAGTTCATAATGCTCGCCGGTCACTGCACATCATTGTAAATTAATCCTTAAGCCTCATTAAGACGATGCAATTTTGCTACAAATAATCGTTTTTTGAACATCTGTCAAATGGTATACATCAACGCGGTTAACAATTACTCGCCATTATATCTTCATAGTCATTTCTTTGGGTAATAATTGCTAGCAATAAATGACTCATCTTCATGAGGCTCCAGTCTCTGAAAATAGTATCTGATACACTACTCGGAACTTAATTAGACCGAACTAAAGTTGACGATGGCGGTAGGCAACAAAGGATACTCAAGAGCAGTGGCGAAAGGTCAGTATAACTCAATTCCTGCAGGCCTCCCTTTCGTAATTTATGTAAATTTCAATTATCATTAGAATGATTTGAAGACCGCTTGTATTAGGACTTATATGTTTTCGGATTCCTTTTCGAAAAACTTCACCCTTCGGCACTGCTTAAGAGTTAGCGATAGTGCTTTTTATTTATTTTAATATATTTGGGTGGCTCACAGCTATCAAAAACAAAACAAATATAGGACGAAACGAATAAGGTAAGCCAATTACGAGCAACCGCATTTTTCTTGTTACATGATTTACATAGCTGCTACGTTGCGTATTGATGCTTAGTGGATGAGCTTTATTGAATGTTACAGTTTTGAGAAGAAAAATTTCGATTAACAGAAATGTGATCTATACTTATAGTACACGGAAGAAAAAACTAAATGTAAAATGTTTACTTTATTTCGAAATAATGGCTTTGTTAGGAAATTCCAGCTATACTCAACCTGTGGCCCAATGAGATATGCATATTGACCAAAAATTCACTAAAACTAAAAAAAAATCAAGACTTGCATGTTAACCGCATCAGAATTAAATCGTTTAGTTAATCGTGAATTCTTATTTTAAAATAAATATTTTTTTATATATATATATATATATATATAAAAAAATATTTATTTTATATATATATATATATATATATATATATATATATATATATATATATATATATATATATATATATATATATATATATATATATATATATATTTAATAAATAGATCGCTAATATTTAATTACGTTCTTTAATTCTGAAATATATTAAATAACTTATGTTAACCTCTTTTTGGGCCATTTAAATATATGGTTGAGTACAGCTAGGACATACCAACATACCAAATACAAGAATAATTGTAAATTAGGTTGATATTTGCTTGTATTTAGTTTTACCTTGAATGTAGCACAATATTATGACCTGAATGAGCAAATATTTTGGTGTTTCGATTTTTAAATATAACAATTCTTAGCAAAATTATATACATTTTTACAGGAATAGATATGTAAAAGAAATATAAATATGTCGTTTATTATGAAAAGAGACTCCCAATGAAAAATAAGATATATTACCTTCCAATTTGAATCAACCAGTCGGTTTTCATATGTGATGTAAACTAAAATGTATTTATTGGGAGCTTATTCTTTGAATAAACGACATAATTATACATAAAAGCCATAAAATCGTAGCCGATCATAGCATAGCGCGTTTATAGCTGCAATAATTTAAATGGAGAACAGGTATGAGGTACATCCTTAACATTCAATTTTGTAGTGTTTATTGAAGTTGTATGAGGCTTTAGAGATGTCGGGTTTTGGGGTCGGCCATTAATAATGTTTTTAGTAACAGTGATATGCGGTCAGGTTTTAGAGCACCCTTCGCCCCTACCCAAAATCATGTGTATTTTTTTTGGAACACAGTATATTAAAATTATTAGATTAGGTTGCGCATTCAACGAAAAATAAATACATGAGATATCTCATTACCCCCTTGTGATATTTCGTGATTTTATTTCCAGATCTCTCCCACCCTTTCTAGCTTCACGTGATTAATGTACGACCCCTTTATCAGTGACCAATGAACTTGAACCTCTAAAATATATCAAAGATCCATACTGTTATATAACATGAAGTCATGATTGCATACCTCATAATAGTGTTCGATATTTAGTTGTTTATTAAACGGAAAACAGGTTACAATCATGTATGCAACAGATTATAACAGGAAAAAATAATTCCTGCACAATAATTTACATCCAAAACATGTGTTCTAGAAGATACTTTAAAAAAAATCAAATTAATTCTATATTTTAATTTGACTACAAAATTGAACGTGTAGAAATGCGAAATTTTAATTAAAAAAAATATGGCCCATGATATCACATTTAAATTATTCATATTCTTACATCTGTATAATACATTCAGTGCTGCCAGGTAAATAGGTTTTAAACATATGATAGATAAGATTTTTCAATTCGTGCATACCAAATTAATACCGAATTTTAATATTTTTGTCAATTTGAATGTTTTCTTCCGTCTTGAACTATAGAAGATAGCTTTAGTAAAAGGAAATTATTGTACTAAAAACAAAAATTCATGCCTAAAAAAAGGCCTCCGGAAAAATTGGTTACATATTTTTCATGTTACTAACTAACCCTCTTATTCATATACGTTTTTTATCTAAGGATGGAGCATTGCTTTGATAACAAGTCTGTTTCTCAACTTTGTTTATCTGACCGCCAACTAGATTCAATTGGTATCTCAATATTAGCCAATCACAACGGCTCTATGCGTACGCACTGCGAAGGCTGCCATGTCGTTGGCACTGAGAAACAACTTGTTATCACAGCAATGCTCCGTCCTTAGATAAAAAACGTATATGAATAAGCGGCATAGAATACATCTCGCTAACCTGGCAGCACTTTGCACATTCATGGCTATTGGATTGGTCAGTTGTGCGGCTCGAAATACTAAATTCTTGTATAATTAGGCCTACAATACTTAATCCTTTCGCACTAAACAAATTAATTGACGATACATCACGTCAAAACCGTCGAATTATGATTTTATAATACAAATAATCAATTTGCTTTGACGGCGTTATACGTCCCGCGTAAATTAAGACGTGACATGACGTCAAATAGAAAGGATGTGTTGATAGAAATCAATTTAAGTCCTTGAAAGCCAAACTTTTAGCTGTTTACAAAGTGTAAAATTTGTACAATTGAGCAGTAAGCGCTGTTTTTGAACATTTATTCGTATTTAAAGTTTTCGCTTTATTTTGATGTGTAGTGTTTTACGTAAAATTACGTCGAACAAAGTATTCTTATAACATAGTTTGATGTTAAATCATTTTTATGTACTACTATAATATATTTATGGAACAATGTATAGTCCGTCTTAATGAACGAATGTAGAATGTCGGATAGTTCTTGCGTTGGAAGGAGAATTTATTTAGAACATAAAATTCAAGAATTAAAAACTACCTTAATAAGTCCATAAAAGTATAGTGAAAGAAGCTAAATAATGGTCAATATTGTTTAAAACTCCGAGTCCGATTATGAAGAAATTTGGACCCACTAAAACGATCTTTGATATTTAATAGACTTCGTGTTAAATTAAAATAAACACTTAACTTAATCTAAAAAATACTTAATTGTTGTAGATTAACATCTGTGTTTATTGTTATTCGAAAGTATTTTAATTAAAGCAGTCTGATAAAGGTGCTATTTTGGGACAGCGATATTATATGAGTGCCATGAGACGATTAGCGCCGCCATGTTTATTAGTTTTTAGTGGAAGGACATATACATTTTTGATAACTTTTCCATTGAATATGCTTGTATGGTATGAAGTATTTTTTTACGTCGTAAGGCGTAATTTTACGTCAAACACATAATAGCGACTTGCTTAGATTTTTACCAACACAGCATTTTAGAGGCGTACCTTGCGTATTTATGAAGAAATTTCTAATATATATATATTTACATATATTTTTATTTACAATTTATTTTTAACATTATAATAAACCGGAATATTTACACGTCCGGGTTAAGTAAAAACAGGAACTAGACTAGAAGTGGTCTATGGAATGTTTAGTTAAAATTCCTTGTCTTCATAAAAATAATAAATAAAAAA
The DNA here is from genome assembly GCF_014839805.1 of Manduca sexta. Lineage (NCBI taxonomy): Eukaryota > Metazoa > Arthropoda > Insecta > Lepidoptera > Sphingidae > Manduca > Manduca sexta. The sequence continues at coordinate 4,348,593 of NC_051118.1, forward strand.
AAAACAATTACATAAGTCAACATATTTAAAGTCTATAATCGCTTATCGGCAATCACTAGTGAGCCTACGTATTTACATAACATTATTTAATACCCAACTAAAGCTAAAATTTCTGAAGACATAACTTTAGATCTGGTTGTTAATAGTTATTATTTATTACATAATGTCTTCAACAGCAAAAATAAACCATAAATTTTCCTTAGAAAATACATCATGAATGAAAGATTTAGGTCTATTCGGAAAATAAGACATTTAAGAAGATCCATACTATATGAAGGCTGGCAAAGGATCGATGAGCCATCTTAGTAGGTTTTTATAGGCGTACTGGACACTATCAGGGACCTGACTATGCCATACTTGACAGTTCAAAACAAGGAACGTACGTCATGTGTTTGACAATGAAAATTGGCATACAAAACCCATCTCTTGAAGAAGTGACACAGACTAAGACACCAATATTGTCGATATTACTGTTTTATGAAAAAGTTGGTATTTTTCTGGAAGATAACGTGACAAAAATGACCTCACGTACAATATCTATCAACATTTTTTGTCTCAAAGGACTCCAATCCACAATACATTTATTTTTACATAAAAATTTAATCATCACAAATAACATATAAAACACTGACGTTATTTTTAGTGTTTACGTAGTTTCCTTTGATGATATCATCTGTAGCGGTCTTTTGAGACCTCTGATTTACCCATTTTAAAACCGCACAGATGCAATTTATTCAAAAAATATTGTGGTCAGAATATTTTATTGTATTTTGATGAGGACTAGCGTGATTCTAGTGTGGGCTGGAGTACCCGGCCTATAATACGTTTGCAACGTCTGTGAGTTGTACTTTGATAATGTTCAAATACTCATATATATTAAAGTTAAATTATACAAAAATGTTGCGTACCTAACACATGGCTTTTATCCTCGAAGGGTAAGCAGAAGCGTAACAGCTGCACCCATTTTCAGCCTATGTATCAGTGGCGGAGTAAAACTTTACAGAAGGTAACCGGGGCAAAAAAAATTGCTTAGTTAACTTATCGGAGCCAATTTAACAAAAAACAAAAGCTAAGGCAATGGTAAATGAATAAAATCCACGTTATAAAAAAAAATTAATAACCAAAGTAAAGATAACGTATTGCAGAAATATGTTGTTTCTTTTTCTATATCTATTATAAATTTTGAATAGATATCTTCAAGAATGCGGTTATACGCTGTTTTGTTGTAAGCATTGTTTTAAGAAAAACAGTCACAAACCGCGGTCCATTATTGACTTGTTTCTGAATATGCACAAAATAAATATTCATAACTAAAAACATAAAAAAAATACAATCGAATTGAGAACCTCCTCCTTTTGCTGAAGTCGGTTAAAAATAATTTTGTTATGCCGGTCTGTACTTTGTACCAAATAAATAATAATTTCTACGGCCGAAGTCTCAAGGTTTTGGAAGACAAACATTTTTTCGTAAAAAAAGTTGTTGCTAATATAAAAAGGTTAATCAGGTTAAAAAGTATAAAAATTACGTCACATATGTACTACTTTGTTACTTTGAGGTTACTTAAATTCTTACAATGTCAATGGGTTTCTATCAGCTGTTCGGCGCCATTTCGTTCTTGCAAATTTTATCGTTGCAATGTTCGACTATTTTTCTAATGACCTCTACAAAATAAGCGTAGTGACAAATGAAAGTTTAAGTTTGATTCCAGTGTCACATTTGAATGTTGGCTGCGAATATAATAATATAGAATACAAATTATGCTCATTATAATACACAATTATTAAATTTAGATTATGTATGTGGCTGGTTTGGACTTTTTTACGAACAAAGCAGAGGAACTCGTATTTGAACTGAAAACTATGGAATTCCATTTTCGAATGTAATACGCGATGTACTTATCTTCGGAAAGTTGGTATAACTTTAAATTATGTAAAACAAAGGAAAACGGCGCAAAAAGTATTTAAATCTTTATGAAGCATATGCATACTCTTATTGCATACTCACATAAGCAGGTAGCAGAACAAATTCGCAACTTCAAATCTCCTATACACTCTTGTATTCTTACCAAAAAAACCCACCACAAAAATATAATAGAAGGGATTTAATTGACTTCACATGGAAAAGAAATTAATTAAACTAATCGCGTACAGGCGATTTAGTTTTTAATTATTTTAAGCTATTCATGTAGACTATACATAAAAATATTTAGAAACCACTTTCATATAACCGTAAACAATAAAATAAAATAACGCCATTATAGACATTGAAGTGTAACCACATAATTAGGCAGTCCTTACCGCTAGTGCAGTAAAGTTCAAGGTCGCTGAAAAATCATGTCATTAAATGCACCTGAATTGCACTGATTATGCGCCAAGAATGCACGCAATTAACCACTTAACCTGCATCGCAAGCACGAGTGGCGCAAAGTTATGACACTACCAATATTTTATCTTTATTGACGTAATAAAAAGGTAAAATGTGTCATTGTTTGTCGCATAATCTCCGGATATATGATTAAAAACTCTGACTAATAGTACATCCCTGAATCCTACTAATATTATAAATGAGAAAGTTTGTAGGATAGGTGTATGTATGTTTGTTCTTCTTTCACGAAAAAACTACTGAACGGATTTGGATGAAACTTTGCAGTAATATTAGTTATACATATGAATAAACACATAGGCTACAATTTATAATGATTTTGTGTAATTTGGTCATATCAAGTAAGTCGAAAAAAAATATCTCGAAAGCCGCGAGCAAAAACTAGGATATAGCTATATATCTTATATCATAATCATAATATAGCTATATATTTTATATCATAATGACGGGTTTGTATGTAGGCGAAATAGCAAGCAAAACTATATGTATACTTAAACTTGAGTACCACCAATATGAAGGGCCTTAAAATAGTTCAAGTACATCGCCTTATTGACAGCACACTTGAGCTTGTGAAGTGTACCGGTAAGTTCTGGATTCGATTCTTAAACAGAACGAAATAGTTACCCCGGACACATATTTTAATACTCGTATTATTGTTAATTTAGATATTATTAGAAAAACCAGTTACATAAACATCTGGGTTTTAGCCAGACATTACCGACCAGATGTCTAAATAGAGCATAATATATAATATCAGCAATGTATTTACTGTTCTACTGTTGGGCCTCCTCTACTACTGAGAGGGATTAGGCCTTACTCCACCACGCTGGCCTAGTGCTGATTAGCAGACTTCACATACCCTCAAAATCCTTTAAAGAACTTCAAAGGTATCAATCAGCCTCTCCGTCCACTGCTGAACGTAGTCCTTCCTAAGTGAGGGTCAACTATGCCGGTCTTGGGCAGCCCGCATCCAACCACTATTTATAGTAAGGTATGCAGGTGGTGTAAGGAAAAACTAATTGAGATTTCCACACTAATATCTACGCAGGAGGGTTGAAAATCAGATAAATAAGCGTGAATATTATTTGCTCGGACTCCTTTGTTCAGTTAGGCAACTAGGCGTGTTTAACTTTCACATTACGTTACCGACCTTCGGGGCTAGACTGAAACGCCAGTCCCCTTAGCGTCTGGCGCAGAAATGATAGTTTCGGAATCGATTTGTACTTTTGTCCTAAGCGTGACGTAAATATCAGACGTTGGACTTATCCAAAAACTGTTGTTCGCAAGATGTTTTAATTTCAGAAATAATGCTATACTAATATATAAAGCTGAAAGGGATTCGTTTGTTTAAACGCGATAATCTCAGGTATTACTAAACCGATTATGATTTTCTTTATTTATAGAAAGCTACGTTGTTCGCATATGCAATAGGCTACTTTTTATCCCGGGAAGACTTAAGCCGCGAGCAAAAGCTATAAATATCGTGTGCCGGGACTCAAAACCACTGATATCTTTAGACGTCTTACAATTCTCGAAAAACCAGATTACAGGTCTTAAGACACTGCTTCTGTCTGAATGCAGTATTATAAAAACAATGGGTGAGCATAAGATTATTAATGTATAGATACAGGTGGGTTGAATTCACATATCATTATTCGCAACACAACGTTTGATGACGTGCAAGTAAACACAACGTCGGTCTCATTGTATTGCGCGGTACGACACTGCTGAAGTCCCGGGTTAAACCTGGGTAAGGTCAAGTTATATTGAGTTTTTGTGTTCAATACCAGAGACTGGAAATGGTACCTTATATGGCAATAGACTCGCCCCCTTTTAAAGTGGGTGCCCTGGTTCTGGCTCTGCCTACTCCATCTCCGATTAAAGCGTGATGTGTGTTTGTTTAAGCACAAGGATCGATGATATGGACAAGCGTGTTTATTTGCTATCAATAAATATTGTCATCAGTATTATTCTTATTTGATTCTCGACTTTCAGTACCACTCCAAAGGGATAGGTAGACAGGTAAATTACGCGCTTAATTTTTTCTATAAGTGCTGAGTAAATAGCCTACTGGCCTTTTGAGCACTAATTTTATGCTACCCATGTTCGATACTTGATTTGAATCGTTCACATGTCACAATAGATTAGTAGGCTTATGATGTAGTAAGTACTAATGTGCTATGACTATGAGCATTACATATATTAAATGTAAATATAAATTAAAACATTTATAACCAAGAACCTAACATTATTTTTAGCTTTTTTTAATTATATTTTTTTCTCATTTTTATTGATCTGTTTCATACCTTCTAAAAGGTATTTGGACTTCTCTTTCGACAAGATTTATAATTATATTGATTACTGAGAAGCTATTTGCCTTTATTTTTTTGTTGATCTCTCTTATACCTTCAATAAGGTATTTGAACATCTATTTTGATACGATTTAAAATTATAATAAAATAACATTATTTTTGTTCACCATAACATAATCTTATATGAGATGTAATTGTGTTTTATTTTCTACATTAAACTTACTGTAATTAAAAACATGTAGATTGTGATGACATAAACTAATCTACAACAAATTGTTGTGTGTGAAAAACATGGTGCTTTGATTAAGGAATTCCAGTACTGAACTTCTTTTGAAAATTACTTTACGAATAGGAAGCCACATTATCAATGTTTGAGTTAAGTTGACACTTATGCCTTTAAACACGAAGCCGTAGGCAGAGGCGCAAAGGGTGCACCCAATTTTCGCCACGTATAGGCGCAACGGGTACACCCAATCTTCGCCATGTGTATTCAGACAGATGTGATAGGAGCTAAGTCATGGCTATATCGGGCACAAATTCCATACTCTGGGCTGATAGAAATATCCAATATCACTGGCCAACCTGGGGTTCAAACCTGCCACCTCAGAGCTGCAATCTCACCATAATATGACTAATATATGGAAATATAATTAACCTCCACTACCCCAGTGTAATTGGCAGTAAATGACCAGCAGCCTATACAGACTAAATGCACAAATTGTAAAAATCTTCAGAGATTCTTTTAGCATCGGTGGATATAAATACAAAATTTTTTATCTAACCGTAACACAGGAATCAAACTGCAAACTACGTGTTAGTGTCAATCATGATCACATGTTAAAAATATACAAGATAAAAAGCCAGACATCATGTTATGCATGGAAGGCCTGCCTCCATGATATGCATTCACAAAACATTTGCAAATACAAGATGACCTTATACCACTTCCTGTCTAGCTCCTTTTAAAGTTTTCCTTTTACCATTTTGTAAGCAGGTACATTTTATATGTTAAACTAGCCATCTACATTGGTAATTTTAAACTGGTTTTCACATAAATAAATTACTTATATATCTCAACATCCATTGAGTTTTACAATATATCAATTTAATTGGTTCGCTATACTTCTGTTGCAACAATAGCTTTGTGATTCTAAGTTTAAATAGCAGATGGCATCAGGCTTTCAAAATGAGAATTCAAAAAAATTCTTTTGTGGATCACACTGGTTTGTCACTTGTGTGAGTCACAGCTTGTGTGCACCGTCACTCGTAATGTTCATGATAAACTGTGATTCATCACTGCAGCAAACAGTATCACAACACATTATCAGCATTTACGGAAACACAACAAACAAAAACATTTGCTCACCTGTTCCTCTTGTGAAAAATACAAAACCAAACGTTCCACGTTACTTTAATAAATGTACAAATCTTTCTAAAACAAAAGCAACAATCAATCACCCATTTCAAAACTATGAAATATTTGTAATTAAAATAAAAAAAAACTTAATACTAAATACGTTATAAACACACATTCGAAATTCAGTGGTGTTCAACACTTTACCGCACTGGTGACACCAAATTAAAGCTTTTGAGTATGAGTGAGAGAACAAGCTCAGAACTTGAGCTTGGGGTTGAGCTCGTGCGCGCGGCCGCCCCAGTCCAGCCGGTAGCTGCGAGTCCGCCACGAGATCTCGGGGCTGAGCAGCGCCGCCGCGAGCACAAACGGCGCGCAACACTCGCTCCACACCCACCCGCGCAGGAACTGCACTTTAGAGAACGGCGGCGAGCCGTTCTGCACCGAGCACAGCATCAACCAATCCGAGAGGAACCACACCAGCACGTGCACCAGGAAGAAAGGCAGCGGCTCCGCGCCGAGCAGCTGGCCCGCGGCCCATGCTGCGCCCGCGCCCAGCGGCATGCACTCGCTCAGCGGCTCCAGCAGCGTGGTGGCCGGCACCATCGCGATGCGCAGCCGCGCCCACCGCGTCAGCCGCGCCTGCAGCGCGCCCACCGACCGCGTGCCGGAGTTCTGCAATGCCGGCAGCGACGCCACACGCATCCGCCACCCCCGTGACGTGATCTCCTTTGCCATGAAGTAGTCCTCAGCGAGGTAGTCCGCGAACGCGGCGAGCCCGCCTGCCTCCTCGAGCGCGCACCGGCGCACCATCGATGACATGCCGACATGACAGTTGATGCCCAAGAAGTCAGCACCGAGGTACATGCGCGCCTGCGAAGTGCCGAAAAACACTTTCTCGTAGACGGCGGCGAACCCCTCCGCGTCGTATGCGAATGGCATCTGGTGCACGATGGCCACATCCTCGCCCATGTGCTGCACCATGTCGAGCAGCGCGTCGTCGCGCATTCTAATGCCGGCATCGCTGATGAGCACCAGGGGGTACTTGGCGGCCAGGTAGCCCGGCTGCATGTTGTTGATCTTCGGGTTGACCCCGATATTTATGCCGCCGACGAACAGCCGCGCTTCCACGTGAGGATATTTGTGCAGGAGGCTGTTCACTAGCATCACCGCTGGGTCGTTGTCGCTTTCCACACAAAATAACAACTCGTACGTTGGGTAATCGAGTGAGAAAAATGTCTCCAGGTTGGAGAAAAGGTTGGGGTCGACGCCAGTAAGCGGCTTCAGGATCGACACGCCCGGATACGGCTGCTCCGGCGGCGACCGGTCCACGGTTCGATGAAGCTTCCATTTGCAGTAAGAAAGGGCCATTATATGAATCAACCACAGACACACCCACGCGACAATAAAGAATATCGCAAAACCGTACACTGTATACACCATAGGCATCATAATTGTATTGTTATATAGTTCTCGTTTTCGGGCCGCATAATATCGACTGTCTCCAGGAGGCGAACCGTGCGCTATGACGCGATCATAACACTGAACTGAATGTGCGATAAAAAATACACAACGTGAAGAGTACGTGCGCCCTATAATTATTACACATTTTATATCACTGCGTTATCTATGACGACATAACATTTGTAACTGGTTTTGCAGATATAGGTATTACATCTTTTGAAAAACCCGATATTTCGCAGAGCTCAATCGAATCCTTTCGACACCGTACTTCAAGTGTCATTGCAGCCAACATTATAATAAATTGAAGTAGGACCTAAACTACAGAACGAGTTTACATGTTCGGCGAATTTCATTTTCTACCAAATTTCAAATAAAAATTATTTTTTAGGTACCGAATACTAAAAAATATTTTAATGTGTATATAAACATTAAAACGGGAATTGGAAAGATTACAATGCCTGTGTGATAATATTTTTTATTAGGCAGGATATACTTAAAGTTTAATCAAATTACAATAGTAGTTTTTAGAGTTACAAATTATTTATGCGGTTATAATTTGCTTCAAACACTGCTCAGTTATCGTTATATTATTATCAATTTTTATGGTATTCAGAATTTAATTTTCACTCACTTTCCTTAGAAAGTAATTATTTAGCAACACTGACTTAGCACCCCTTTGAAATAAGCATTTGACCGATCGAGCATTGCTTGTTGATTCTACAATACTATCAAAGATACGCATTTATTAACGCGTTAAGTAAGATAGCAATAAATGAAGTGGAGGCCACGAACTGGCAAGCGCAGGGTCGAACGTCAATCCACGAGGTGGATAGAATACATAATAAAAGTCGCAGGAAGTAGCTGGATGCGGACTGCTTTCATTAGGTCGATTTGGAAATATTTGGGGGAGGTTCATGTTCAGCAGCGTACATCCTACAGCTGATAATGATGAAGTAGGATAAAAAGGATACATATTTATTATTGTATTCATTTCCATTCTCATGGTTCGAAATACCATCATACCATTTCATCACTATCACTTCGATGATTTAGTTCTACACCCGGATTACCCAGATTCACAAACTGATTTAAAAATATACATTTAGTAATCGTTTTCAAGGTTTGAGTTAAGTATGATGTCCCTCTCAAATAAGCTAATCAGACCAACTTTTAAGATTTTTACTCTTTTCATATTGTTACGTGTTGATAAAAAAAAGGATTCTCATTTCATACAAATTCTCAGATTTCAGAATACACTCTCACGGGGCCTTGTATGTGTCGAAGAAGGCCACCACGAGTTTTACTAGATATGCCGGTGAGTGTATATAGTGTTAGGGACTCAGCTTAATGCTCGTTCGGATAATGATATAATCCCTAGCGTCGACATTAGGTCATTAGATCGGTGAAATCAACATAAGCGTTCCACTCGCCCCTTCAGTGGCGATAGCAATAACGCACTAAAAAATGGTTTCATAATGCATAAGTATTTCAAAATCAAATTACATCACAATCAGACAAATTGCTCAGTTTCTATCCTTTTTGTCCACTTAGTTATGGATTGGTAAAGAAATAAATATTCTATATTTTTTTTATAGTTAAGGCGATACCTCAAGGTCCATTTTCATACATTTTGTTTCGGCTTTAATCTGGGTAACTAAACAAGTATTGGCAAGTAAAGAATTTAAATTCACGTCTAGTTAGTGATTAGTTCTCGCAGTTGAAAGAAAAACGTAAAAATAATTAATAATCATGGATATTTCTGCCTTTAAAATTTCGTCATATTAAATTTTAAAGGCCGAAATATCCATGATCATTAATTATTTTTACGTTTTTCTTTCAACTGCGAGAACTAATCACTAACTAGACGTGAATTTAAATTCTTTACTTGCCAATACTTGTTTAGTTACCCAGATTAAAGCCGAAACAAAATGTATGAAAATGGACCTTGAGGTATCGCCTTAAAGTATAAGATATCCCGGTATATATTAATCGAAGCCAGGTTAATGTCTACCCGTGTGCCAAAATGTATCCAAATCCGATCATTGGTTTCTGCGTTTACTTCTAATTTAAATAACATTACAGTAGTCATACTCTAAATAAAATATCTTTTTAAGTTTTTTTATTCTGCCAAAGTACATTATGAACTTTTATGTCCGAAATGTTCTTTTATTCACGTAGATAAAGCGAATTAGAACACTTCAATTCACTTTGCGTTATGCACATTTAGTCACTAGGAGGTTTATTAACATCTTAAATCCAGTAGATTTTTTATTGTTGAATTTTATTTGATCTGATTAGTCCTTTATCAAAGTCAATACATTTTGGATTGCTTGAAAACTATTGATTTCCTGACAAAATCGATTACTTTTGACCAACTCTATAAGCTTTTAACGGGAATACATCATTTTATCAGTCACCTGTATAGCCGATAATAAATGCGATAATATATAAGGTGAAGGTCATCGAACTTTCGCGTCAATTTGCGACATGACAGTCCAATTGACAGGTTCGTGAGTTCCTACATTGGTTCCTACCTACTGTTGTAACGTATATGGTTGTAGTTGACAAGTTCAGACTTCAGAGCTACCAACATAATTATTTATTACGTCATCATAAAATAGCGTCGTTTCAAATTTGTTTCGCGGCAAACACAATAAAGTTCAAGTTTATGGTGAAACAATAGAATGGATATGAATAAGATATTAAAAAACATTAATACGCTCAACGAATATATTTCGGCGAGTCGAGATGCAATCGGACAAAATAAAAATGCAAAAGTGCAATTTAACATGTCGTCTGTCCTTGCTTTGAAGAAAATTAGATCTTACGAAATCGAAGTAAGTGTTTTTTTATTAATATTTATATTATTTATATTATAACCAATCCATATTGTTAAATATACTTAATTACAAATTCAGGAGGGAAAGTTTAAGAAATAATTAACATAAGTAAGCGGAAATAACAATTATCCAATGATTGTTTTCTTGAAGTTTGACTATGGACTAGAAATATAAATTATTATAGCAATAAAGTAAATGCAAAATTATTTATTTACAGTATTTCAACAAATATGAACAGAATGGAATCGCTTGCATAGCACTTCAGTATATGGTGGATCTAGCGCCTTCGAAGAGCTGGGGAGTGCTCGGGAAGGAGATAGTGAATTTGATTAAGTATTGGCTCGATGCTATACGAAAACATTTGATAAGCCACAGCCCTCATTGGTGGTCGTTCCTCAGAATTTTACTGAAGTTTTTAAAGGTAAGTGAAATTAAAACCGTAAGAAAATTGACAAATTATGTTAGGGCTGCCAACAATTTTTCGGTGATATATATATTATTCGAAACAAGCTATAGAAAATATAGTAAGTACACTTCAAAAACTTAAAGTATTTTATGGAAAAAGCAAAATAAAAGAGAAATATAAGTATGTTATTGATGTATTTCTGTAAAAGTTTGGATACACACTGTCTCATCACTGAAAAGTTAATGAGGAGTGTTTATATATTTATAAAATGTATTGTTTATTAGTTTCAGGTGTTGAAATATGGTATTATTGTGTACTATACATTTCTACAACAGTATATAGTATGCAGACCCAAATTATAGTACTATACTATATATTATAGTACAGTTTGCAATCCTAATTTATTTACAAACTTTTTTATGATTCTTTTGCATGTAAGGCTCAGAGTACTCTAAGGGACCTTAAGAAGTATAATTTCTTTTAAGGTCAGAAATTGGAAAACAATTTATACAATTCACAAGAAGGGACCCTAATGTGTTTTTAAACATAACAAAACTTTGTGTTGATGTTACCTGTATTTTTTTTTTTCAAGATCTGTGAATACAAATCTTAATGCCATCAAAAATGGTAGACAGTCTCCTCAGAAAGTGTTGTAGCTACAGTGGTTAGAGTAACTACCCTTACTGTCCCCTCTCAAAAATACTCCTTGTATACAATACATACAAACTAATGTGTTCTAATTTTTATGAAGAAAATATTTTTTGATTCAAGCCACTTCTATACCAAAATTCTAGATCTGCTTTTGTAATTAATAGAAGTGACATATTTCTTAACATGTAATTAAAATATTTTTTTTACTTTAATTACTAACAAATACACATACCGGTATTTTCCTGTTAATATGTATGTATAATATATACTTACCTTAAACATTTAAAAAGAGGTAAGATATATTTCTAGGAAGTCCGCCAAAAAGATCCAAGTCTACCCAACCTCCTTGTGGAACACACAGCAGAGTGTCTCCTTGACTTAGCAACTAATGAGAAGGTGGTTGCTGTGCAAAAGTATGAGATACTCCATTGTTTGAATATGTACTGCGCTGACTCCAACAGGGAAATTAGGTTTGCGTTGAGGAACAAGTTGGGGGTGTACTTGTAAGTGCCTGTTTGTTGATTTTTTTATTTTTACTGTCACAACTTTCTAGAATATGTTTATGAAATGTGATGCTAACATATTGAAGTTGGATAAGGTGGTAGTAGGTTTCAAACCTAAGACTCTAAAAGGGTAGGCAGTAGTGTGTATTGTCTATGTTAATAATGTCCCTTAATGTAAAAGTCACAATATTTTACTGACAATAATATTTATAAAAAACGTCTTTAACCTTCTACATACTTCTCGCTCCTTATCTCCTAAGGTATAGGCGAATGCTCAATAGGTACACGCTCTGTCGCCCTGTAATTGATTCAATAGTAATCAATTTCCAATCCAAGGGAAGAGACACATTCTTTATTGTTAGATAAAGGCGAGATATTCTTCTTCCATGTCACTAGTACGAAGATATCCCAGTATCGTCGAGCGGTTACTTTCCGTGCCTAATGTCGGTTGTAAAAACCCCTGGGCTGGCTGGTGCCGCGTCTTAATCGGACCACAATCAATATCAGCCGAGAAGATTAGAATTCAAACTACACCCCAATAAATTTGTACCTTACCTCATAAACATTAGAGTTCTAAATTCAATCCTCCCTCTGTCATCCTTACACGAAGCTATCCGCGTACATATCCTCGTGCGGTCACTTTCCGTGCCGCTCATGATTTAGTTGGTACTAAATCATGAGCGGTCACGATCAGACCACAGTCTATATCGGACGAAAATTAGCTTAGAATTCAAACTACACCCCAATAAATTTGTACCTTACCTCATAAACATTAGAGTTCTAAATTCAATCTTCCCTCCCCCATCCTTAGCACGAAGCTATCCGTGTACATATCCTCGTGCGGTCACTTCCTGTGCCAGCTGTCTGTACTGGAGACGCTGATGAGTTAGTTGGTACTGCGTCACCATCAGACCACGGTCTATATCCGACGAAAATTAGCTTAGAATTCAAAATACACCCCAATAAATTTGTACCTTACCTCATAAACATTAGAGTTCTAAATTCAATCTTCCCTCCCTCATCCTTAGCACGAAGCTATCCGTGTACATATCCTCGTGCGGTCACTTCCTGTGCCAGCTGTCTGTACTGCAGACGCTGATGAGTTAGTTGGTACTGCGTCACCATCAGACCACGGTCTATATCCTGCGAAAATTAGCTTAGAATTCAAACCACACCTCAATAAATTATGTACCTTACCTCATAAACATTAAAGTTCTATATTCAATCTGAAATTTCCCCTTCTCATCGTTAGCACGAAATTATCGGCGTACATATCCTCGTGCGGCCACTTCCCGTGCCAGCTGTCTGTACTGGAGACGCTCATGCGCTGGCTCGTGCCGCGTCACGATCGAACTTTACGGGCAACGTCGGCCGAGAAGTGGTTTCCACCGTCCATGTTCTCGAGGGAAGCTGTAGACGTCTTCTTGAATCGACTTTGGATGGATTTCTTTCAGGTATCTCTTTTTTGAGGTGGACAGATCTAGTTAAAGTCGCAGGAAATCGATAGAGGTCGCTTTTAACGTGTCTGGAAATCTTTAGAGGCGTATGCGCATGTGTGTGAAATAAGTTATATTCCCTCCTCTTCCAACCTTCTAACTTTCTTTCTTCCTCTCTCTGCTGGTGGTAGGATATATTTTACATCCGCCCGGATAGCGACCACCGTACACCCGCCATAGCAGCCCACGCAAGTGTGTCGCGTTCCGGGACAAGCCTGTGTATATACAACAGGCCAGCATAATTGTGTCGACTGCCGAGGGCTAATCATCTATGGACAGTCGAGATTTTATTGGACTCCACTTACCATCAGAGAAAAAAAATAACCCCTATTCCTCCAGATCGAAAGCGACCACATTGTTTCATTACACAATAAGGTAATCTCCTCGACGAAGTCAGTCGATGCCAAAATAGTCTAACTTGGCACATCCAAAATAGAATTTCCTAAAAAATGGTAATTAAAATATTTCAATAGCTAAATCTGACACCTGAGACGTGAATAAACAATCAGTTTTTTATATCTTACAGGACGCTAGAGATTTCCTAAACGTTCAAAATAAATCAAGCAATTTGATACTCTCTGTCATATGCAGAAGTCTGTCTATCGGCAAGATCGTTGTTATATCGGTAAGTGATAACATTTTTATAATTATAAATGTTGGAACACCCGATTATATAAGTATTAAACGTATGTAAATATCAAGGAACATGACTAGTGTGATATGACATTTTTTTTATGTCATGATTCATATTTTACAACTTTGTTTCAAATTGTTGGTCACCTGATTGTGTGAAAAAAATATGTGGTGACAAATGCATGATTATGTAAATGCAAAAGTGACTGTTACGTGTTCAAAGCAATTTTTAAACGATTTTGATGGATTTAGATACGGATTTTTATCTTCAATAAAGGACATTTGATAAATTAATGCTTTTTTTAGTTAGGCAAAGTGACTTCACTGCACCTGATGGTAAGTGGAGTGGGGTCCAATAGAATGTCGACTGACGAGAGATGATTACCCCTTCAGTCGACAAAATTATGCCGGCCTTACGTGGACCGACCGCCTGCATTGTCATCCACCTACTGCGTCCCAACCCGCTAGGAGTACCACAGACTAATTAAATTATAAATCCTGTAAAAAATGTTAACGTACAAAAATGACAAGTTGTGACTTGAGATAGTGTGGACTAGACCACACTATCTCAAGTGCTTGACGGCAATTATGAAAAGGTACATTAAACGGATAGAGAGGAAATACACGATCTTTAGAGAAATGAATGAAATTGATCCAGGGCAAAGAGAAGCACGTGTCGTGGTTGGACGTGAACTCGAACGGTAAGTGTCTCTCGGTGGTGCTGGACCCTCAAATGCTGGAGACGTTTGGGGCCACGAACCTCAAGTCCTGGGAGACGCTGCTGATCAGCGAGGATAACACGGAGACTGTTAAACTGGACAGGTTTGAGACAAAAAATTATCATATGTTTGCTATTTAGCTATTTAATACTGAAGTCATCAATTGTTAGTTGATAAGCGGCTGCAGTCAACCCTTCGAGGGCAAATGCAACTTTAATAGTAATGAAATTAGATCTATTTTTGTTAATATATATACTTAATCTATCACGTGTTGATTGTTTATTGATAAGCAGCTGCTGGCAACCTTTTGTGGGCAACTTTGATAGTCATGAATTAAGGTCTTTTTTTGTTAATGTATATAATTTTGTTTTTTTAGGTATAGACTGTAGAGTTGTCTAAGTTAGCTTTTGCCGTTGGCTACTGCCGTTCGTTCCCGTGTTTTAAAGTAGCTTATAGTCATGGGCGCCGATAGGGGGGTGAGAATAGGCGCATGTGCACCCCCCTGTCTAGAAATAAATTACAAAAATTATAAGTCACTGAATAAATCTGCCACAATGGCAACTAGCAACCATGATATTGTTTATGGTAGAGAATTTTCTAAATCCCGCGCGAATTTAATTTGTATAAAAAAAACTTAATGATGTTATGTAGTAGGTAGGTAGAGCACTACCCTAAAACTAATATTGGCGGCACCGTGATATAGTGCAGTACCTTTTTTATAATTGTCACAAAGACGTCTTAGTTATGGTCCCTCGAGCTGCAACGTTAATTCATTGCTCTACTTATCCTGCCCTACGAAGTGTCTAAAACGTAAATCAAATTAAATATTTTATGAATTTAATTAGAATGTATTTACAGTTAATTGAATTATTTTATTGTAAGGTAAGCAGTTGAAGTGATCTTACGAAGAGTTATAGTGATTTTTTTAAGTCAGGCGGCCATCTGGAAGAGTTGGGCCTGTCCCTTAAATTTAAAAATGATATGGCTTCCTATTAGTGAAAGAATTTTCCAAATTGGAACAGTATTTTTAAATTTTACACTCACAACTCCAATATTTATAAATCTTACTAGTAATCTGCATTAAACATCTCCCTAAGTACCTACTTTAAGTTTTTTATCCAGAGAATCTCATCAACTCACGATATCGGTGACGACCGTCCGACCGGCGCACGCGCATCCCTCACTAATAAACATAACGCACGAGCCGACCAGACACGTGAAATTTGTGGTCAGCTCCAAGAGCGATTTGACCGAACTTGATAAAGCCATGCGCGAAATTTTTGGAGATAAATATCAGGTAAGTTCATTTGTAAGTCGGAAAGCTTAGAACTACGGAAAGAAGGCTTTATATAAGTAGGCACTTTTTATGCAGGCCACTTCCAAGAGTTTGGGCTGAAAACGAATAGATATACTTTATTTATATATTTTTTAGATTATAATTGGTGTATGATTCGCCGAATAACTTGGCAAATAATTCGTGTATTTTTTTCGTTCTATCTCAAAAATATACGAATCAGAACAAAGATTTTTTGACTTGCTAACTAATGAGTGATTTTAATTGGTTAATTCTCGAAATCGGATTGAGATTGGGATTGGGATCGTTTATTGAAAACAGCTGATGGTGTATGCTACTAAATGTAAGCCGTAGTTGTCTACTTGAGGAGCATGGACTTAAGATAATGTTTACATCCTTTATTGAACATTCTGAACATACATGCATGATAGTGTTGCACCCAGAAACGTAGCTACCGCTGTATCAGCCATATCAGTGATACGGGGACTTTGGGACCCCTGTTGGTCCTAAATTAAACTAAGCAGGCTCCTAAAATTTCGCACTGCCCTGAAGAGCCCCCAACAAATATAGATGTAGGGCCCTTTTATAGCAAGCTACGCACCAATCCCACTTTGGCATAAGGGCAGGTGGAAAACACTGTAAATATATCGTGAAATGTCTTGGAGCTGTATGTTATGTATTTTACTGTAGCTGCTGATCAACTTAGAAAGCGAACTCACTGAGAGGTCGACGCCAGAATTCAAGAAATGTTTACAGCAATTCAGTAAGTAGTTTTTGTTAAAAAATAGTTTTTTACGTAATAAAATATTACATACAGTACATATATATTTATACAGTATATATTTTCTTTGGAAATTAGCTTACTGCTACTATGATAATTGGGTATTTTCCTATGTTAGATTTTGTTTATTATTCTTTATGTATAGCAAATATTATGAAAAAGAAGCGCTTCTGTAAAAATTGCATTAAAAAATATTAAGACATGATTCAGTTATACATATTTCATTTTATACAGACCATAAAAAAAATACTTAAAAGTTTGCGTCCAAGGCTGTATAATTCATATTCCTTTGTCATTTCTCATTACGTTTATAAAGTTAAAAACTGGGTAGTTGGATATTTTTCATTTATGTTTACATTCGTTATTGTTTTGTTATTAGGAAGAAGATACGAAATTCTCGCATCCGGTGATTGTGAAACGTAATCGGCGTTCCGGTTAGTTGTAATCTTAATTATAATGCAATTTCCATATATAAGATCATGTGTCGATAAATTTGAGCAAAATTTAAAGAGTTAAAAAAAATTACTAAAATTGACCAGATTATAGTCGATAAGTACGTAATTCGTTAATCTCTAACTAATATATGTAATGCATATTGTATACGCGGGACTTTTTCTGCTTATAGTGATTAAAATTGATTTTGTCAATTAAGTATTTCAGTCCGCCCTGTGAACATGAAGGTTGTAAAGTCTTCTCAACGCCGGGAGATAATTAAAACATAAAAAAACACAATAAAATCCGATTCATAGTTTTATATTTACGATGTTTTTATTGGTTACTGATGCTAAGATCAATGTAGATAAGGCAATTTATTTGGTTGGTTTATCAATCAATTCTTCTGGCGGTTCTGGCTGTGGATGCCGTCCCATATAAAAATTACACACACAGCATCACGCATTTATCCCCGAAGGGGTATGCAGAGGCCCAACCAGAGCACCCGCCTTTCGTCAAGTGTGTTCCGTCCCATGATGTGATAGGGGGCGAGTCTATCGTCATATAGGGCACAAATAACGGACTGAAAATTACACAGGAACTATATATTTTTTTATACGAATTAGAGTAGGCTCTAGTATGATCATTATGCGGTCTCTCGCTTTTAAAGTGTATATCGCAAAATTCACCCATCCGTTGCTAATGCTTGTCCGACATTTGAGATAAGTATTTTTAAGTACTTTTATTATTTTCCAAATAACGATACAGTTCGTAGAAATTTTGCGAAAATGTTGACATTATCTTATCGTGGTACCTTGTTGTAATACTTTCTGGGAACTCATAATTCATATTATACAATTGAAACTATTATATAATTCTATTCAGGTTATGTTGTGAGATCTAGAAATCAGTGCAAATCGCCGTCTACAACATCGACTACATCATTGGCACAGGTATGATCTTGTATTTAATTAAACATATTTTAACCTTATTTTTAACATCCCCTTCAATGCCCCTTTTTTTGGTAAGTATCAAGCTTAATACCACAGATAAGTATCAATAGACAGTGGACAGTTGTAAATAGACGTCAGATTTATATATTACATGTCTCCCATGTAACTTTGTAAATTTTTATCTGTTTGGGTTTGACTAGTATAATAAAAAATATTAAAATGAAATATCCAGAAATAGAAGTTGCAAAATAATTTTAATTGACACTTATCCTTCCATAAACAGATTTAGTAATACAGTATACCCTACTTACAGCTTCACGATAGATTAGCAGTATTACCCTCGTATCCGTTTGATAAAGAGCCAGTGAGCGTTTGCGCACGGCCTGAGTTATCGATCATCACTGAAGTCACCGAGACTGACGACCGTCACAGTCTACATTCCGCCTCAACACTAAAATTTATTCGCTCTTATGGCGTTTGCTACAGAGGGGCTAAGGCTCAAAAAGATTGTAGTTCCGAAAGAAATGAATCCAAGGAAGTCAGTCGCGGTCTATCGCCTGCTGTTGGCAAGAAAAATGCCCCTAGTTGTCTGTTAGTAGCTACAATAGGCTCAACAGATGATTCTGTCATCAATACTACTATGGAAAGATTCGCTAACAATAAAGACTTTGTAGAGGATAATATTGTTGATTTACTTGTAAAGGAAGCCTTGGAAGCTAATCCTGAGGATCCAATAGATAGTGGTATAAATACTGATGAGAATAAAAAAACAGGTCAAGAGGAAAATTGTGATGTAATAGACAGTTCTTATGCTGAAGATTTTGCGAACGTTACTCGGAAAAGAGGTTGTGCCGTCGTAAGAGAGACTACGTCGGATGAATCTAATACAGAAGCCATCAGTGGCACGCCAATAAAGAACGTTAATACTAAAAGAAAGAAAACTTTACGCAAGAAATCAAACGAGGGCTGTTTAAAAAACGCTGAAAGTACTGTATATGATGCTGAAGCCGTCGAGGAATTTTTTAGTCAGCATTTTGCCGAGAATTGTGTGGGAGATGTTATAATAAGTCCTACTTTAGCGAAGAAAATTAATGAGAGCAGTTCAGAAAGCAGTGAACATTTTGATGAACGGGTTATAGTTGAAATACATAAGAATCCAGAAATTGATGTTGATGCTACTGAAGTTATTGATTGTCTTAAGTGTATTGTTGACAAGGTTTGTGAAGATTTTGATAGATATACTGATCCGTTAAACATAGACACAGAATTGCAAAAAAATATGTGTGATATCCAAGAACCATTAAAAAAAGTTATGGATGTTCAAGAGAATTTACGAATAGAGGATGCTCTAACACCCAAAAATGTAGATCTTAAATCAAATAGAAGTATTAAATTAAAATACACGACTCCATCTAGAATAGATAAAACAAACAGAAAAACTACTGCATCAAAAAAGAGAAACAATATTACGAAAATAAGTCAAGATGTAGAAAAAGCCGATAAATTACCTCAAAATGATGAATCACTAAATTCAAGTATAATAAATAAGCAAAGCAATAAGAAAAAAAGAATAAACAAGAAAGCAAAGAAAAACACAAAATCGGTGGTTAACACAAATAACATACTAATTGATGGAAATATAGAAAAAGAGAATTTATATCAGAATAATGATGCTGCTGAAAATCCTGAAACGGTGGCTATTAAAAGTAAACCTGATTTGAATAATGACGATGTGTCCGATATAGACACCTCTTTGATACGCAGAAAACGAAAATTATATTCACCAAAAGATGATAGAATTACTAATGAGCGTCCGCCACTCTATAATTCGGAAGCAGATGATGATATTATAGAGGCAATTACATCAAAAGTTAAAGCACCCAAATCTACAACAACCTTTTACAAGGAAATTGAGAAAGAACGTAAAAAGTTTACCCGAAAATCAAGAACAAAGAAATCTAAAATTCCGGAACCGCCGTCACCTAGAACATTGAAAATGAATAAAGTTTTTGATAAACTGAAAGAAACTATAGAAAGTAATGAAAAAATAACTTTAGCAGACAAAACATTTAACGTAGACGTGTATAACTTTTCGAGTGACAGTGAGGAAGAATATTTTAAAAAGAAAAAGATTGTGCCTCGTAAACGGCCAAGTATCACAACTATGGCCAGTTGCGAATCAGCCATTTCAACTCGACATGGAAGGGTTACTAAGAAGATCAATTACAATGAAAACAAATCATCTAACGAAGAGAGTGGCAATCAGGCCACTAAACGTAAACGGATTATCAGAAAGCAAAAAAGAAATCGTCAAGTCAGTACTGAACCTGTAATGGACCTAGAAGATCAGAGAATGAGGCACGGATCCTCAGAAGTACTAAATACATCTATCATTGTTGCAAATCCTAAAGAAACAACATACACCGAAGTCGAGCCTGTTTTACAAAAAGCACCCGAATTAGAAACTATTGTTGATGACAAACAAAGTACGAAAGAAGCTAACGTAAAGAATAAGTCGGTAAAAAGGAACAAAAAGATAGAGCTGTCATTAAAGAAAACAAATACAAGCAAAACTAATTCTATCGATGTCCCTGTCAGGGATGATAGAACAGAAAGTCCCTTACCCGGTTTAGTGGTTGAGTCAGCACCTGTTTGCATTGAGGATAACAACGATTCTGTGACTGGTACAATGTTTCAAAAACTCAAGAAATATTACCAAGATGGTTTCGATGGGTATGTCAATGAAACAAATACTACGCAAAACTTATTATCTGATATGGAGCGAGTAAACTATAGTCCATATAAGGCACGTGCATCTGAAAATAGAGTTGATATTCAAAAAGAAAAATCATTTGATAGAAGTGAAGTAGTTCGTATTAAAACCGAAATTGCACAAGATCAGAAAAAGAAAACAAGTGCTAAACATAAGGCTGCAAATAGCCGTCTGTTCAATAAAACTAAAAATGTTGAAAATGTTGCAAATATGTCAGGAACTTTAGATGATAAATCAGATATTTCAGTAACTTCTCAAGGAATTACCGCGCATGGGGATATAGAAGAGGATCCACCAAGCGCCGCAATGATCGAGGAGCAGGTGCAGCCACGAAACTTAGAATTGGAATATTTGGATCGTCCTTTACAAGACTATTACGATATTCTTCGCAACAAGATTAATTGGGGGAATAATGGATCTCATGGCAAGGTTAATGATTGTTACGATAATGGAGATGAACAAGCAAATAGTCATAAAGACGGATCTACTATCGGAGAGAAATCACCTAAAGTAGCAATGGCCAGGTTATCTTCGGAAGAAATTGATAAATGGATATCTTCCGGCAAAAGTGATTCCATTAAAAACACGAGTAGTGCTAAGGAGGGTAAGAAATTTACTAATGAAAAAGAAAAGTCGCCAGTAGTGTCAGTATCGCGATTATCGGCAGCCGAAATGGAAAAATGGCTACCTTCATGCAATAACAGTGTTTCTGAACAAGAAAATACAAACATGCAACAAAAATGTAAAGAAAACAAAACCTTACAGTCTTTATACGAAATTCACAAATGGTATCCGTCACGCAGAAATTCCAGCTCGGATGTGGAATCAGTGCAAGACAATCAAAATGAAGCTAATAAATCGTTTATCAAACTTATTTTTAAGGGTAGGGAACCAATAAATGTAACGGCAGACCTATCCAATGACGTAACACGATCTCAGAGAAGCAAACACGAGGAATCAATAAGAAAAGATAGCAGCAGAACGAAATCGGAAATTTCTAAAAGGAATGTAAAGAAGGCTAATAATGAAAATGATGATACAAATGATAAAAACATTAGAACTACCATTAAATACAATACTTTTAATGAATCAAAAAGTAGAATTGAACAATCTGATTCTACTCGAAAACATAATTCTGTCATATCACCGGTAAAAATTGGTAATTTCTTTTCGCAAACTATAAAACCAAGCACGCACTCAGACGATGACGAATGCGTAAAACGAGTGAGAAATATATTCGCTGAGAGTGAAAGAAATGTTAGTACTAAAAGAAAAACAGTCGAAAGTCATTCACACAATCATCTAGATGTACTATCGAGTCCTAATTCTACATCTACTAAGATTAACTCAAGCACAGCTACGAAAAGGAAATCAGTGTCTCTCGCTCCTGAAACTAAAAAGCCAAAGATAGATGTGGTACATGTTGCGAATGAGGACAGCGTTCCAAGCACGTCTAGTGTGAATGACTGGTTCAGGAAGAATGTACCTAGTTGTAGTAGAGGTAAGTTCATTTTGCAAGTACATATTGATCCAAGTGTGTTTAGGAGTTTTTTTTAAATTTATTTTAACATCTACTAATTAAAAAATCTATTGAACGTGCCACATAGAGTTGTAATGAATGACAATCTGCACACAATAATCTTTACTATCACAATTTGTTCAATAACTCTTAGTAAATTTCTAATGATGTTTTCTTTTTCTGTTTTTTCGTCAGTATAAGAAAATTTTGTGTAATTAATACCTGTTGTGTAATTTTTTTGCTTCAACTCATCAACTTATCAAATTAATGACTCTAATTTCCTTGAACATAATGATCTATATGTGTTAAAATAAGGAATGCACGATTAGCTATCATCATAATGTGATAGATAAGCATCACATAATTATTTCCCGTTGAGATTTTATTTTATATTCCAGATGAGATATTTCAATTATCAATTATAGATTGTGTTCAAAATGTTGTGGAGAAATTAGATACAACACTTGTTGATATCAATCAACATACAAGTAAGAAGTAAGGACTTTTTGTTTGTTTTTTGTTGTATTTTCTATTTTAATTGACTTCAGCTAGTTCTTTTTTAGTTTTTTAATCTGTGTATTTTTTCACGTCTAGTTAGTGATTATAATTATTAAGCCATAATCTTCATTATAAGAACTAAAGTGTAGATTTAAGATAACGTGTACCTGGGGTCATAGTCAACATGTCTTTTTACAATCGTTAACGCTAACGCAATGTATGACATGTCCTTTTATTACATATCTATATCGACGATTGAAAGGTTAATTGACTTATGAGATTTTTTTTCGAAAATTTTAACTTGTTTAAAAAAACATAGAAAAATGTGCTAAGTAAAAAAAACGATCAATAGTCCAGTCAAAATATCATTTAAGTTAGGAAAAATTAGCATAGAGCTGAAAATTAGTATAGACGTTAAATATGTCATTACCATTAAAATGTCAAAAGTCCTCATCGATCCTATGTTTGCAAAAGATTTTATTCAAAGTCAAAAGTCAAAAATTCCGGTTTTTCCGAGGATAATGGAAATATTTAACGTCTATACCAATCTTTAGCTTCATGCGAATTTTTCCTAACTCACAGGTTTTTTGTGTCTATTTTCACTGGACTACAAGTCAATTAACCTTTCAACGGTCGATATATTTTTAATTTAATTTATACTTAGAACATTATCTATTCTGTTTTGTTTTATATAATCGTAAGTAGGTAGCAAACCACGAATAACGTTCTATCTGTATGGAATATACATACCGTGCAAAACTTGTAAGGGCGTTGGAACCTATATCACAAGTACACCAATATACCTACAACTTATTTTGTTCTAATGCTTTTTATAATTGAGCACATTAATTGCAAGATTTTTTTTTAAATACCAAGTTTTTGTTACAAATATAAATAAATATATCGTTAGGACATATAATTTTTTATATTTTTTTTCTTTCTTTAAGCGTTAACGATTGTAGAAAGTCAGTTTGGATACGGCCTCTGGTCGAGATGGTTCATTTCTGTAGACAAATGTCTACAGAACGACTAACGATTTTCAGGTTAATACATATGTTCGTGGACGCTCAGAAACAGTTGGACGAACACAGGGAGCGACGTCACGCCATGTACAAGCAGGCGGCTTCTGAAATGCTCGCGCAAATAGTTCAGATAATGGATGAGAAATTTAGCGATTTGGACAAGAGGTAAGTATGCCGATATACCTGATTATAAATTGCTGATTACTAATGCAGGTGCCTTACTCCTCTATGGTAGTGTAAACTCTTTAAAAAGCTGTGTAATCTTCGTGTAATTAACGTGGAATGGTATTCCGATGCCAGTTTCCTATTATGATAAAAGCAATGAAGAGTTATGTGCTTGTTATGAACTGTCAATATAACGTGTTGCATAGCAAATTAAGGCCTCAAAAGTGTTAGGCCGGCGTCGATTAGGGCTGAGTCAAAGTGCCGAAACGAATCGCATACATTCCTTACACGCGGTATCAGCTCTGCTTATTTCTAATTGCCGCAGTTTGATAATAGCCGTATAGCAGGTGAATTACTAACGCTAGGCATTGTCAGTGTATGTAGATATAACAGTTTATTAACAAGCTCCAACAGCCTAAACTAAAAGCTGAACCGATTATTATATATAGTATTGTAACGTCTTTCTATTTTATTATTTCGTTGCGGAATAGAGAGATTAGTATTCCCTGAAACTCCGAGTTTACCGCTGGGTGCTATAAAATGCGTGCCACTGCCGATTTTGGCTCACAGGAGTTG
This sequence comes from Manduca sexta, assembly GCF_014839805.1. Taxonomy (NCBI): domain Eukaryota; kingdom Metazoa; phylum Arthropoda; class Insecta; order Lepidoptera; family Sphingidae; genus Manduca; species Manduca sexta. Next base: position 4,373,366 of record NC_051118.1, read on the forward strand.
CAGTGGTGGGAAGTCTTTAGGCTTGAGAGTTAGGCAGAGGTGCAACCACGGCACCCACTTTTCGCCTGCGTTCCGTCCTGATGTAATATGGGACCATGATACGATGAGAGCTGTCTCTACTAACGTATTTTATATACATATTTCGTGACTGACGCGGCGATAGCCTAGTTGGGCCTGGAACGGACTGCCGCGATGAATGTCTGCAAGGCGCATGCCTCTGCCTTCTTAAATTATTTGTATATTTTTTTGAGAATTATCGCTTGCTTTAACGGTGAAGGGAAACATCGCGAGGAAACCTGCATACCCGTAAAATTCTCTATAACAATTTTGAGGTCTACCAATCCGCACTAGGCCAACGTGGTATACTAAGGCCTTATCCCTGACAGTAGTAGAGGAGGCCCGTGCCCAGCAGTGGGACGGTATATAATACAGGGCTAATATTATTATTATTTCCCACCTGAAGATCGCAGGAAATGGACAATACGTTTATGGAGAAGCTAAGAAGCCATGCTTCGGAAGTGATATTGGAAGACTCGAATCGGAAACAAGCTATGGTGCAAATTTTGAAACAGGATGTCGAAGCCGTTGCAGAGTATGTTAAGAACAAATTGTAGGTTTCTATCGGCGAATGAAAGAAAGTAATAATGTGCGGTGGATGTCTTATCTATAATAATTTGATGTCGGTTTTGCTAAGGTTATAATGGTAAAGATAGTCTAAAAAACATTCGGGAAAAATGATTTTAATTTTATTGAATATGCAATTTGGAAAAGTGCACATGTCTGAAAATGTGAAAAGTTCAGGAAATTGAAAAACTTATTTTCTAAAGTAGTGTAAATTTTTAAATTTATTTTTGGGCTACAAATTGGTTTTTATTAGCAATCAAAAATTGTTTTGTTATTTGTTATTATATACATTTCTAGATATTTTATATTTATGAGATTTGCCCTTTTCGAAATTGCATATTCAATTAAATATAATATTTATATTTAAAAAATATCTGGATTGAAAAAAAAAACATAGGCCTTGAGGGTGCCATGTCATATAAATTATTACGAAGTCTCTTTATAACGAAAGGGACGCGTTATGTAAAAAAATATCTATTTTTCCACATCCAATCTTTAAGGATATAATTTAAATCCTATTTTTGTAAATTAGTAGATTTTACATCACTCATAAATATATTTTAATCAGTTTTCCAACTAATTTTGCCTTTGATAAGGTGACGAACTGATTAAAAATATTTATCGCATATGTCTGTAGCCTTTCCTTATAATATTTTATATGAATCGTTATACTAGTCAATGTTTGCTTCTATGTTCAGTTTTGGTTCCCATAACATGTTCTGTACCATGCTATTCAATATCTCCTATTTTCAGCTTTGGTGAATATATAAGAAAGAGACAGCGATTAATAAAACGTTTCATTTAAAATGTTGTAAGTAAATGGGTTATACTAGTGTTGTAAGCGTAAATTATTATTCAATATTTTGTTTTGTTGTTGATTTGATTTTTTGTTTAATTCAATGGTTTTCGTTCGCTCATAAATACATAATTACCAGGGTATTGTAATTTTTGTATGCGTAAGTGAATATGGCGTGTAATGTACACAGTGATTTATTGTATAGAGTTATAATTATCTGTAATTACAATAAATAGTTTGCTCATTTCAAAAAATCATTTATTAATAACTTACATATAATTACAATGTACAACAAGTTAACATGATATCACACTCGTTTTAGAGTTCTTAAATTTAAACCACATAGAATCAGCACATTTGTCTAATTATGGCTAGAATCGATGGCTCCTAAGTAAACTATCGTATTTAAAATATAGCGATATTCCCTTGTTTACCGTTTCGTTATGTAGTTACTGTTTACTAAAAAACCCATTAAAAAAAGTTAGTAAATGATTGTAAATGAAGTGTTTTTTTGTTATAATAACTTTTTTTTAATGGTTTTGGTAGTAGCCAGTGCCTAGATAACGAAACGTTTTTTTTTTTCACATACGATAGTTTACTTAGGAACCATCGAATTATGTGAAATGACTCATTAAAATGTTTACAATCGCGGTTCAAATGTGTCTCACGACTAATCGTGAGTCACTTTTGAACAGCTGCCTCATATTTCACTGAAATAACAATAGTCATTAAGATGATTCAATAATAGTCAGTACAGACTACAGACTGAGTGGCGCAGAGGAAAAGGAATTGTATAGCATTTGAAATTCAACTTTATGCGTTTATAATGCGGTTGATAACAATATAAAACGATGTTACGTGCCGCTTCCGGTGTTCGAGACTTGTATTTTTATTGTATGCGGAAGCGTTATCGCATTATTCGCTATATCTGCGGCACTATCGGATTTGAACTTTATTTATAGTTCGTTAAACTAATGCGCTATTGGCTAGTCCCAATATTTGAATGTGTGGCAGCAGCAATCCAAATTTCGAATCTGAAGTTGATTGCAAGCGGAATATTCCTTGCGTTTCTTCACATCCACTATTTATCTTTATGAGAAATTATTACTATTATATGTTATAATTAGATCAATGTCATTAGCTTAATATTCTTACACATCTGAGTTAATACTACTCGAGAAACTGTGGCCAGTAGAAAAGTCACAACGCTCCTAAACAAATCAACTATTCACATCATACTTGATAGCATTCACTTGGCCATCGAACAGGCCCTTATTCTAAACTCAAGTCACTTCACTAACACACGACTATTTGTCGCTTAGTCGACTATTCGTCGGCAGTTTCTTGTTTCGCTTCCGCGACACTAGTGCACTAGGAGTCTTCTTGTGTCGTCGCCACTTGCGCGAGGAACACTTGCTGCTGCGGCTGATGCTGGGCCTGGGAGGTCACCTGGAAAGGAATGCAGGTCTTAGTTGTCATATAATATGGTTAGATCTAGACGTATTTAGAGCGTTAGGTAAAGTCTTAATTATTAATCCTACTAATATTATAAATGTGAAAGTTCGTGAGGATGTATGTATGTTTGTCCCTCTTTTACGAATAAACTATTGAACGCATTTGGATGAAACTTTACAGTAATAATGGTTATACATCATAATAACACATAGGCTACAATTTATAATGATTTTGTGTAATTTGGTCATAATATAACGATACATAACAAGTAAGTCGAAAAAAAAATCCCGGAAAACTCCTTCACGCAGGTAAAGCCGCGAGCAAAAGCTAGTTACTGTATAAATTTCGCCATATAGGTAAGGTTTCATGTAATAGGCGGCGTGTCTATGGTCATTAAACTATAATTGTACACTCTGGGCTGAAACAGGTCAAACTACAGAGACCTTAACACTGCATTCCACTGGCGTAGTTTGCCAAAGGGGGGCCCTACATCAAAATTTGTTTGGATGCTTCAGGGCGATACGAACTTTTGGGCGCCCGCTTAGTAAGTATGGGCACAGAGAACCCCTAAAACTCGGCGGCCGTGTATCACTGATACGGCGGTAGCTACGTTCCTGCTGCATTTATCAATCGTACTGCAATATCAGTACATCATTGAGGTACTCCAGGATTGCTTGACAATATTCATATAGGCTTGTATTAAGTTTGAGCAAAATTTTTCTATTGTTAAATTAATGTAATCCGTCTAATAAATTATAATCAGACTCAATATAAATGTGAAGCAAAATTGCAACCTCATACATACGAGTGTCATTTTAATTCATTTATGTTGTACTCTATCCTACGAATCAATTTAATCTCATTGAAAAATCAACCCCATAACTAGTAACTAAGGTTCTTACTTGTATGATCTGCGGCGACTGCTGCGGCTGCGCCTGTATAATGATCGGCTGGCTCGGATTGTTCTGCACTTGCAATCGGATCATGTTCAACTGCGCTTGCGTTAGTTGAATCTGCAACACAACATTGTATGAAATATTAATATTACAGTATGAAGGGACGAGCAAGTGGCTCGTCTTATCTCGTCTGCCCTCTCATCCACAACTGAATTAGGCATATCAAACTAAACCGTGCTGGTTATCCAGAGCAATGGAATAAGTGTAACAATAATTTTATAAGTACTACGGCTGCTGTTCTAATCGCTACACAACACCGCCATTTTCTATAAAAGATTCCAATACTTTTAGTTTTGATCTAACAAAACTAGACCAATCAGAACAAAAAAAGTTTAACATGCTTACAAATGACTTATTTTGATTGGTTCATTTTCGGAATCGGATAGAAGATTGAGATTGGGATCGTTATGAAAACAGCTGTCAGCATGGATGTTTTTCGATAGAAATAAAACTGCAATACCTACGAGTTCAGACCTATAAATAATTTCACCCACGAAGACACGTCCCACTAATTTCCCTAATCGCTTACAGTGCGCGTGAGCAGCATGAGCGCACACACACTACGATGGATAGCGTCGGGGAAAGTACATTGATCAGTCCTCTTACTCCTCGACGTCCCCGCTTAAAGAGTGGTGGTTCGTATCTTCGTAGATTAAATGACCTATATGGGCCTTTATATATTGATTAGTAGTATGACCTGATTATATGGTGGTTCGTGTCTCCATAGATAAAATGACCTATACGACCCTTTATATATTGCTATGATCTTTGAAGTGGGTCGACTTACCGGCAACTGCTGCAGCTCCCCGGACGGCGTGACCACCTGGTGCACCAGCGTGAGCGGCTGCGACACCGTCACGTTGTTGGACGACGACGCCGCGCTGCCGGACGCCTGGAATAACATACGTAGACGTCACTTTTCATTTTCAGGGGTAGACTGAACACTGGTGTTAGGATGAGAGTCCGCTTGGGTACGTATCACCGCGATGTCTATTTCTGCCGCCAAGCAGCAGCGTGTAGTCACTGTTGTGTTAGGGTTTGAAGGATATTATAACCAGTGTAAGTACTGGACATAAACTTTCATGTCCCAGCGGATGACGAGCGCAGTGGAAAACCAAATAGTACTTTGCAATTAAAGGTATCTGATGGTGGTTCTACTGTTTATGGGCGGTCGTATCGCTTACTATCACGCGGACGGCAAGCTCGTCTTGTAATATAAAGCAAAAAAAAAAAAAAAGAAAGTGTCAAAATATTCATTGACAGTGTAGTGAATTATTATTACCTGCACGACCTGTGCGCACGGCTGTATGAGTATTTGTGGCTGCGCGGCGCTGTTCAGGGCCGCCTGGTGCTGCGCCGCCAACTGCACAATCATATTTCAACTTCAAAACGCATGTCGCACAACCCCAGGAATATACTCGTATGTCCAAAAATTATGAATAAAATATTACTATGCATCGAAATTTTGTTAATGGTATATTCAAAGATCCAGGTTACATTGTAGCCAGTGTAACTATTTGATATAAGATTTGACATCGCATGTCTCAGGATGCCGAGTGCGGTGGAATACCAAACAATACTTTGTAATTCAAGGTGTTGGATGGTGTTTCTACTGTTTATGGGCGGTCGGTATCGCTTATTGTCAGGTGAACGGCAAACTCGTCTCGTCATTCAAAACAATAAAAAACTTAAGTTTAATTTTGTGTATGACTAGACAGCCCACTAAAAAAATCTGCTATTATGATTCGTCGCAATAAGACCTATTTCGAGGTCAACGAGTAGAGTATCTATAGCACCACGATTACCTACATATCAAAGCTTTCGTGACTAAAAAAATGCATTTCATGTTGCATGTACGGTTGCATGTTACAGTACCTGTTCGGCGGACGGGTTGACGCGCGGCGCATCGTGTCGCGGCTTGTTCGGTTTCACCTCGTGTCGCGGTACGATGTCGATCAGGAAGTCGAACTGATCCGACTTAGATATCGCCATTGCTATGTCGTTACGCTGCGAAGATAGCAAATAATTATTGTAACTAATAGCGGCCTTAACTAATGCGGTGCTCTGAGGGGCAGATCTTAGTGATGAGTTTTTACCCGATTGCCGAAGGAGAATTGTGTTTTTTAGCACGGAAGCGCGAGGCAACTCGAAGACTGGAGCTCTGGGCAGTTGCACTATTCGCTATTTTTATGCCACTAATGATTCGTTACTTTACATACTTTACAAATACTTGACCCTTTTTATATTTAATACCCAACTTAAACTGTCAAAAATTTCCTTTGATAATATCTAGCTAAAGGCACTTGGGCGTAACTAAGTTTACTAGAGTCGACAATTAGCAACAAAACATTACAGGTGATTTCTTTTTACCCTGGCCTACATTTGTTAATCTGACAAGGGTCAGCTTATACAAACACACCGGACTTTCAGGTGAGCGCTTTAGGCACTTACAACCCTTAGAATTATCCTCCCTGTCCTAATCCTTTTCCCTTCCACTCTCCCCCTTCCATTTTTCGGATTTTATGGCGGTTTTTATATTTTAAGTTTCTCCCGACGCTTCGAAGACTTTGCAGCCTTCATGGTCACGGGCGGGGGTCTTTCTTCTTCTTTTTTTTACCTGTAACGTCCTCCGTTTGTTGTTCTCCGTGTGCCTCCACGCTCGCAGCGTGAGCTCGTGTATAAATATCTCCACAGCCTTCGCGAACAGCACCGGCGCCTCTGATGATATCATCTTCACTTCCTCGTCAAGTTTCATTATTTTCTTGATCCTTGCTAGCGGGATCGCTTGGGTTTTGAAATCATCCTGACAGAACGTCAATTGTACGTATTAAAAGACTGAGAGCTAATGTTACTGACAAGTCTAGACTTATTTTAAGAGCAGACTGAGGGGATGGAGTAAGCCCCGTAAATTAAACAAAAAAAGATTTATGTTCATAAAAAAAAATGATATAAATTATGATGTTAAATATATATTACCCGTGCAGAATGTGTCCAAGGTGTAAAGTTTTATGTGCACGGCAGAATGACTCCAGCACCTGATGGTAAATGTCCAATAGAATGTCGACTAACGAAAAATTATTAACTCTCGGTAGTCGAAACAATAATGCCGGCCTGTTGGAACCAGATATACTCAGCCTGATCTCGGAACGCGACACACTTACGTGGGTCACAATGGATGGTTTTAATACCTTGTGTACGCTGGTCGCTATCCGGGCGGATATAAAATATATCCTACCACCAGAATAATATCTGCCTCCAATATCCTAGGGTATTGGATTAATAAGTAAATGACAAAATATAAAAAGTAAAAAATTAAAAAACAATACAAAAAATCCCTTGTCCTGGATAGGGGGAGAAAAAAAAATATCCTAGGGTAGACACCAGACTAAACAAGGACTAACACGGCCCATCCATCTCTTCCACGCTACGTCGTAGGATATTGTAAATGAGAAGACAATTACAGTAATAGCAACTGTCGAGTAACTTACTGCAGATACTTTCTTGATATCGTCCATGACGTTGGACCAGAACTGCTGCAGGGTCTGCTGCGAGGACTCCGCGAGCCCGTCATCGCCGATGCCCTCGGCTATCACCTCCTCAGTAGCTGCAGACGTGCCGGCTTGGTCGCTGGAACAAACATTATTAGCTGCCTTATGACCACCTGCATAGGCGTGTGGCCGATAGGTATACCAGCTGCATGGGGGTAGCCAGCTTTAAGCGAAGGGGAAGGACGGGGGGCTGGTTTGGTAAACTCAAATTGTGATTGCATGAGACCACGGAATACTCGTGACGAAAAGTGAGTGCACGAGTTGTGCCTCAGGCTACCTACATGTCAACTAATAACTGAAAGGTAATTTTAAATTATTAAAAGTTGTCTAGATCAAGGCGGACTGCGAGTTGTGGAGACCTTGAACTAATTCCAGTTTGGGGGCCTGCTTCATTAATCAAGAAATTACCATCAATTGTCAAGAAATTGTCAAGAAACGATTTTAGTTAACGATTTAGCATACAAGAGAAAATGGTAAAATATATTTATGACAGAGAGACACAATCAACTATAGGAAAGTTTTACAAAAGAAATCAACAACTTTGTTTATGTGTTATGCTACTTCACTCTTATATTTTTTTTTATTTGATATAGTGTCTACTGTCTTTTAAGGGGACTGGGGACCTTATAAATCTACAAACCCCTGGAATACAACCCAAAAAGCCCTTGAGTAGATCCGGGGCGGCCCCGAGTTACAAAACTGTAATAATATAGTTATGAATGTTAATTTAAGCTGGAACAATTGTGGCGTTGTACGTAGTCTCTCCAAATCACTGAGAAGTGGTCACGGATCCCAGTAAGAAACAATCGCAGATGTAGTATTTATACGAGTATATTCAAATTATTTCGCATTTTTATCACAATGTATAAAGTTCGTACAGACTACTAATAGATGGCAGCACATGGAAGTTATCAAAATATTTCAAAGAAAAACAATAGGCCGGCTCCCCTTATAGTTTGTGGATCAATTTCTTTTCCTAGGTAAATGCATTCAATGATTACGATCAGAAACGCACTTTAACTTATCTTTTAGTTTTATTCGCGTAATTTTTAAACTATTATGATAAATCAAAAAGGAACTTACGCAGGTACAAAGAAGCACACGGACATCTTGTTTTACAACCTCGCAGTACAACGACCTCGAGATAACACAATTAATTTTGTCTTTTCTACGAAAACTATACTAATATCTTGTTAGAAAATAAGTAACCGCGGCTAAAGTTAATATAAACACAGTAACCAATAATCAGTGCAATATTTGGAGATCTCCAATCACCAATTACTGTAAATGCGCCAGTTCCACGATTCGTCCGACGATGACCAGTCACAAGCTTGACGTTTAATCGATGTTGCCAATTACGACGTCCCAAAAAAAACTACTGCATCTTCACATGATATTCTGAATGCCATTAGTGGCTTTGGATGAGTTTAATTAAATTAGTAATAATGTTCAAGCGTTAAATCGCATGGCTCTACTTTACAACTTTGCTAATATCAGCAGTTTTTGTCCTCTGATTGATTTACCTATCAACATAATGTGCTTACTTTTTCATTACTTGGCAACATTTTCCGGAAGTCTACTTCATGTCTGGACGTCATCAAATTAGCGTCTGCTAGTAAAATGGCGGCCGCCGAGATCCAGATAGCAAATCCTCCTAATTTAGCGAAAATTGAAAGGTATTTTGTTGTAAATACACGTAAAGTTAGATTTTTACCCTTATTTTAGCAGTTGTATAAATATTCATTCGAATACAGAAAGTGTTGTGTTGAGTGGAATGTGTGTTTATTTTGATTCGTTTTTGCAGTTTCCTCAATGATCCAAGTTACAAAGAAATTATTGAGAACTCGTCGACTTTCAATTCGCGATTATGCGCCGAAAGAAGAATGCGTATGCCGTTCATTGACACACAGACCGGTAAGCTACCTCCCTACGCACATAGCGTTTTCATTCACTCGTACAATGGGAAATAAATAAGTTCATAATTCCGTAGACTCTTCAAGAATATCCATAAATTTTATCATTTAGGTACTTATTTTGAAGAAGGAACGTTCGGGCGTCTCTCGTTATCTTGCTTGCGCTAAAGTAAAGTGTATTTGCATCCTTTTCTACGCCCATAGTTATGTGTTTGATATGCACGAGTATCACCATAGAATATATATGTAGAACATAATCGATAAGCCTGTAACCTTTTTTGCGTCTGGAAATGGCTTAATTTTACGTCCATAGCTAATGATAATCAAACAAACATGCACGTTGCGTTGCAGGTTTCAATAATTTCCGTGCCAGGCAAATATGTGTTTATTAATGAAAAAGAAAAACTGTTTGTGTAAACTTATTCAAATTGTGTTTGGTCATATCTGTCTTTTACACCAAACAATAAACGTTAAAAACTGGGTGGATATTTGTTTACTTTATTTTTCCAAAATATGGCAAAGGTTTTTGTGTTTATAGTTTTAGTAGTTCTAATAATATAATAGTAATAATAATATGTCGAAAATATTGCCATTAAAATGTACAGAAAAGGAGGGGACTACAAAAAATTATGGACATACAACTTTCGATAATTGATGTACCTTTAATAAAGAAGTGGCTAAAATGGCCTGGTAATAGTTATTTAAATTAAATAATATCTCTCAATAAAATATTGTCCATGTTGTAAATATTTGATGAAATGATGTTGTTGTAGGTGTTGCACAAAGCCACTGCAATTTATTTATGACCAGAAGACAGCGCATGCCTGGCCAGAGAGAGGGACAAGTCTATTCATATCCTGCACAGAGGTGATTGCTTTTTCAATATTTTATCTGACTTTTCAGCATTGGTGTATCTAAGGATTTTCTCTAGATTGGATAGCACTGGCAGGAATAAAAAAAATCTGCAGATTTAAATGATAGGCTCGCACCATGTGGGGTACTTGTGAGTATTAGGCTTTTTCTAGAGTGCCCAAAGACATTTCTAGGGAGGGTTGGTATGCCTATGCAAAGGAGTGTTATGAAGCAGAAGTTTGTGGATTCTATTTCTACTTTGAGATAAAAAAAGGATGTTTATCTTAGTTTTTTTTACATGGGGACAATAAATTGACCCCACTACACCTGATGGAAACCGGATTAGGGTCCAGGTATCTCTTTCTCTTACTTATCTGGTAGTTGCCTGATGATATATTGATCAGGTCAGATCTTGCCATCTGACCAACATGCCAGAATTTTTGAAACCAAATATACACAGGCCGATCTCAGAATGGGACACCTATGTGGGCCACCATGTTTGTGTATAGTGGTTGCTATCCAAACAAATACAATTATGCTACCACCATCAATTTATAAAATTGAACAAAATATAAGTAAAAACCATTTATGAAAATTACCATTTTTTATTATTATCGAAGGAAACCATGACCATCATGATTTGATTACACTCTGGATATAAAGTTGAGAGAAGACAATGTTTTAATATGCTTATTGGAAGATGGCGCAAAGCCCGACGTCAGTATCTGACGATGTCGTCGACGCGGTGGGGCTGGTGCGGGGCGGCGGACGCGGCCGACAGCGCCGCTGACGGGGAGAACAGCTCTGGCGTGCCTGGAGATGGCCTCGCAGGTGATGACAGCAGAGACGGATCTCAGACTGCTGCTAAGGATGATCCCAAGGTAAAGATTGTATATATAGAAGAAGTTGTGATGCTGTTTTATTAGCGAGCGGCGTGTAACTTCGACTTGAACTGAAAAAATCCAAATAAAGTAAAACATACTCATGAAAAAAAAACTATTACGTCACATTTTTTTCAGTGACGATATTTATTCAGAACAGATAACGACCAATATAATTAATTATCTACTCCTATAGTTTGTTGATCAAACCAAAATGTTTATTGTGGAAACCGGGTAATTTTGTAAATACTCTTTTGATGCTACAATTGTCATGCAAAATGTTCAAATTATCTCTGCTGTAGGGAACAGGTTCTCAGTGCCTCTGGCATTCCCATTGGCAATAGGCATTGGTAATCACTTATCATCTGGTGGGCCGTCAAGTTATCTGCCTTCATAAGATTAATTAATTATATTCCTTTTTTGACTTGAATTTATTATGACAGGAATGGTTCTACGACGAGCTAGCAATGGAGGAGATGGAAACAGGCGAGGAGCCGGAAGCGGAGTCGGACGAGGACTATTACGACGACACGTACGCGAACCGGCGCAAGCGGCGCGGCGGCGCGACGCCCACCGGGCCCGGCTCGCGCGGCGGCCGCACGCGCAAGTCGCAGCCGGACGACACGCCCGCGAAGCGCGGACGCGCTGTGAGTACTGTATTATCCACAACTTAATCTGTTCTATTTATAAGGCTGAAGAGTTTAGTTAGTTTTTCACTAATAGCTTCATTAATTTTCCCTGAAAGCTTAAAAAGGACTTAAACTCAAGCAAAAGTTGGTAGAATTATAAATAAGTAGTAACAAGTACCTTTTTGATGTGTGAAATTCGTAGTCCTGCAAGGGCAGTAGGCAGCAGGTAAGGACCTGTGTTCCTTAAAAATTATTTGTCCATCATTCAGTTCAAGGTTATTTTTATTCCATCAAAATTTAAATAATAATATAAAAGTATATTGTTTTAAGAATTTTAAGGTTTACACTTTTTTTTCATTCCTTTGGTTACCAACTCCCGACTGTCCCCAGGGTCGCGGCCGCAAGCGCGCCGGGCAGGGCACGCTGCCGTACGAGGTGCCGGGCGACGCCGAGAAGCCGTACGGCTGCGAACGTAAGTCAACGCGCAGGCGGCACTAGCGGCCAGTGCCTTAGCTCAGGTCCACAGGCCACCACGATCGTGTTTGATATAGCTGGTGTGAGAACAGGCTTAAACTGGAGATTCTCGAATCTTGGTTACTTTTTTTAGAAATTAACGAGATATTTTGAAGTTAGGTCATGCAATACTTGTTACTAAGCCCTTGCGTGCTCCATTGAAGATTTTAAAATATTATGTTGCTTTACATTACATTCATTCGTTGTTATAGATATCTGAGATAAAATTACCTGCAAATCAAAAAGGTGACTATCTTGTATTCTATAAGGTCTAATTTAGAATGTTATTTCAATGGAGCCATGAAACTCGGTTACATCAGCCCAAGTCAATGTCCACACCAGGCCATATCAAACTGTATGTATTGAAATTACGGTCACCTGAAACCACAAATATTTTATACTAAAACTCTTGTTGAAAATACGTCTAGGACCATATCTGGAGCTTCGCGAAGCCGAAAACTGTTTGTAACGAGCATTTTTATAGTTGTAGCCGACATTCCCATGAGTGCAATATAGAGAAATAGTTCAGGTATAATAAGTGGAAGCGCTGTGGGCGAGATTTTATTGAAATTCGGTTGTTGGAGTGGTCTACTTGATACTAGACATAATTTGATACTTCAAACATTATTTATTTTCTTTAAGGCATTGTCAGTATATGGCCATGCATTGTAGTTTATACCCTAAACTTATTTGAAAAGAGAAAGACTAAAGTTTCTTGCTCGTTCTTCTCTGGTGAGAACTGCTTTCCGAACTTGTGGTAAAGTTTATATTGATGGAATCTAAATAATGTATAACATTTTACAGGTCCAAAAAATTTCATTTAATTTTGTTTCATATAAACATAACATCTATAGAAATGAAGTGGTATTTAGCAACAAAATTCACATATGAGTGAAGGAGACTATTACGAGGGTAAAGCTAACTAATTATCTCCCTCTTTCCAAAGGCAATTTGTGATATTCACTGCTAACTGTATTTGTTTCTATGAGTCGATGGGTATTACTGAATGAAAAATAGTTTTTATATCTTGTCCACAGAGTTTCCTAACATTGCTGTAGTTTTTAGTAACGGAATCAAATTAAAGGGCTGTCTGAGACATACCTCTCCATTATATCATGAATTTGCTCAACAATATAAAATAGAAGGACCTGGGCTTTCGTAGATAATTTTATTATATACATTTATATTGGTTGTGAATGGATGAGAATTTGAAATAATAAAAATATCGAATAATGCGTTTTGAGTATGGTTACTTATTTATTTTGAAATTTGGCATGAGATATCGCAATTCACTTTACTATTGGCTAAATAATACGGTAATAAAACTTCAAAAAATTGACTCGATTGTATTGAATCAAATCGATTATAGCGATAAAAAATCGATTAGAAAAAAAAATTACAATCATAAATTCGCATAATACAAGTTCTCGTCCGTCCACACCGCGTAATATTAGTGAATTAAAATAAATATCACTGAATAAGCATAGTTCCGTAGAGTGCCGCCCGGTAGAGCGGACGTGGGCGGTACAGGCCAGCAATAAGATAGTTTGTGGGAAACAGCCGCTGTTGTGTGCCGTACGCGGATTTGAAACTTATGTACAAAAATATAAAGATTATTATAGAACGCAGATAGTTATGCACCATAGCATCTTGCTGTTTGGCTAGCATGGATATTATAAAAGAGATCTGAATATTTAATCGAGTTGAAATCGGAATTGGATATCGATTCAGAGGTATGTCAATTGCAAGTGATATAAAATGATTTAAAAACCCATTATGGTTCTATTTGATTATTGTAATAGAGTTCATTTTCCTCAATTTGTTAAGACAATTTGGCAGCTAGATGTATAATCAATGAATATGTAGTCAAGTTTTATAGTATAAAGTATCAACAACACCTCTCAAACGTTAGAAATTATTCTGATTTTTTCAGGCTATTTACTTATGGATTTCTTTGCAAGTGTGTCCTTAAAACAAAATATGAAGTGCCACAAAAGATTTTATATCTTTAAGATATCTTTCCATAATACAATAGTATGAAAAGAAGCTCTATTTGAAAGCTAAAACGAAACTGCAATTAGAATAATTGAATTAGTAATTGATTTGATTCAGTTGCACATAGAAAATCGTTAAAAATATGGTATTTAAAAATCCTTCAAAAACATTTCCCTTCGTAATCAAAGTCATACGGAATTGTCAATTTTGACTTACGTAACAAAGAAAATGCAGATATTTTTGCTAAATCACGTTATATACAAAATAATCAGTAAGGCAACCTTTCTTCCATAACAATTGGCACACAACAGCGGCTGAGTATAAGTAAAGAGTCGCAAATATGCCTTTTAATTGTTGTGTATGTATTGTGTGAATAGAATTAGTCTGTAAGTGAATCTCTGATGATGTGACGGGATTAAGATTTGCTGCATAAAAAATGTTAGGGGAATTAGATGAATGATTTGGAACGAATGGATCGTGTTTCGTAGGATGTTTCGTTATTTTTTTTATTATTTTACAAATAATATAACCTTACATACTGATCAGTGTCATCTAATGCCTGCCAGAGGGATGAGCGCAATATAATTATTTGTTTATTGGTATTCGAATTAAAACTTTGAGTGACGTTAGCGGGCGAGGAAAATGAAATTTTCGATATTATATAAAAAAAAACGTCCTTTTGGTCTAGTAGCAACGTAAAAAGGCTGTGGACAGTGAGGTCTTGCTTTTGCAGGTTGTAAATTTGTTTATTTTCCTAGCAGTCGTTAGTCGGTCACAATATGTAACTATTACATTGGGTTTCTAAAATACAAGTAAGGGTCCAATTGACATTCATTATCATACCGTTACCGTTTAAACCCAACTGTAATAACATTAATACAAATTTTTCTACGAAACACGATCCAGTGAAAGAATGTCTAGATCGCATTATTTAAAAAAATATATATTTCGAAAATTTAATCATGCATTTAGATTGATTTATTAACGTTAAGGCAAAGTTTTGTATCCTGTCGTTTTTTCGTATCGTTGTCTTCTTCACTGGTATATTTTAACTTAGCACTATCTATCCTTTTCACTCTTATTGGATGTACGTGTGAGGGAACAGGCGCGATATGTTTATAGGGGCGGATCAACATTAAAAAAGCAACCTTACCGCCTTACGCATAAATATTACTTCAAATTTTTGTGACTGCCCCCACCTAGTTTCGAATGCCGCCTAAGTTTGCCTCGCGGCAACGATGCACCCTCGGAACGATCCGCCCTTGGTTCCAGGCTGCGGTCAATTACAGTAAACGTTTTACAAATAAATAGAACACCAATTGAAGTGAAGTATTTCACTGCCACGTTATTGTGTCGTATGGAAGTGTAGTTGTGTTGTTTGTAAGGTAGTTATTACATTTTATTGGACGGATGATATTGGTTCTTTTCGGTTGTCGGGTGCAGAGGTCTGTGTGTTGTTATAAACCCTTCAAAAACTTGAATACTTTGCCTTTATTACTTCTTTTTTAATATGGCATAGTGAATCACTCAGATTTAGTCTTACTGGCTTGGTAAGACGTTAAAACTCCTTGGAAATTGTTACAAAAAAAAATGTTTTTTTTATATCGGAAAAAGTAATATGAAACGCACAGCCTCTGCACCATGAAACGTTGGCGCAATGTCAAAAACGACAGTATGGTAACGGTGTCTTATTAATGAATATTAATTGCAAATACATTTAGAATTGGATAAAGTGTGTACAAAATGTAAGCTGACGTCGGAATAGATCGGTTTTATGTAAACGTGTTGGGCCTTAGCAGAGTGATTATGTTATAGTGACGTTTCATTGGCCGATTGAAGATAATCAATATTACCTTAGTCAAGGTTGTGGCGCTGCGATCGATTTTGAACCTAATAGTATAAAATATCTGGGTCTTTTTATAAGAAAGTTGAGTAAATTTTGTCTTTTTTTTTAAATTGTGTATGATTTTCAAGATGGCCGCCGTCTGATCGATCGCAGCGCCATATCACAATCATTTTTATTCTATAACGGGATCTTATGAAGTAATGAAATTATTCACAATATTATAAACGATTGATGAATTAATTGTTTAGCACTGATTGGTTTTGAATGTTTATGACTCATGTGTCTGTGATAGTTTATTTATTTTCATTTTCTTTTTTTAGGCGATTGAATTTTTTTTCTTCCCGACAATGACTAAAGTTTTGCACGGTGTGTATGTGCCAAAATGCCAAATAATCTGAAAAAAAAAACTGATCCTTAAAATGTGAGCAGTGACGGGTCAGAGGCGATCTGAGAATAAATTAAAAACCCAACTCATTATAATTGCATAATCTTTTTTAATTTTTTTTTTCTATACTTTTGATCTTCCTGTTTGTATAAGTATTGAATATTTTATAACATAATTTACAAACATATTTCGTAATAAAAAATATTTCAAAGCATTATAAAAGCAGGGTTGTTAAATGAGGCAATATGATGGTTTACTTGTCATACTGTTTCTTTAGTATACAGTGTTGTGAAGGATTTTGGATATCTCGCCTATATGTGCCTTGAACGATGTTTTGTTCAGTCTTCCATTTAAAGCAATTGAGATCGATAAGGTCCAAGAAAGACAGTGTGACAACCTACTGTATAAAAATTTTCAAATAATTTAAAAAAAGTTTGCTTGCAAAGATTTAAACCGCATACTAATTTAAAAAAAAATGGTAATATTATGAACTTTAATTTCAATATATTAAATTTCATTTTACCCAAAACGTAATAGTTAACGTAAAAGTAAAATTATAGTTTAATTTAAGTTCAGTATAGATTTGTCTTGGCCGCGATTCGCAAATGAATTTAGTTTCGGAGAACATATCAAAATTTTACAGTATTAATAGTGAAATTTTAGTCATTGCGCGTTCGATTTCATCACAATTATTTATTTCAATAATTATTTTAACTTTTTATTTTATTGCATACTGTGACAACCCTACGGTTGTCGGTGTTAGGGGCGGGACTTTAACCTAAAGGCCTTTTGATTATATCGAAATTAGGGATTTGGCAATATGTAAAAAAAAAAAACAAGAAATATGTTACAAGTACGGTGGATATTTGTTGCTGCATTATGACGTAATTTTGTTTCCAATGGAGCCAAGTTGAAATAGTTTTGATCTGGGACAGTAGGCAAGATGGCTTCCTTAAAAAAATGTAAGGGAATGAGATATCCTATTGATAAGTAACCAGGACATCTCATTATTATATTTTTTGTTCTTTTCTAATAACTTTAACGATTGTAAACGGGCATCTTGTCTATGGTCACTGATCTATGAGAATAGGGTAGTTGACTTTTTTTTAAACACATTTATCAAAAATGTATTTCATCCAAAATTAATCTGAAAAAGAATTTTAAAAATCCACGCCATAATAAATAAGTTGTAGAGCTTTGAAATTTGGCGGAAAGGGAAACTGTCAAATTACAGTAATAGTGAAATGTGACGTCATCAAGTGCCACCGGGCATAACCCTGCGTGAGTGAGAAAAGGACAGCGCGATAACCCCACCACGCCTCAACTTTTGTTCACAACAATATATCAAATATGAATAACTGCTTTATTTTTCAACCAATTTTATGCTGATTTTACAGAAGAATTACTTTTTCATAATATTCTCTTACATTAAAATAATAAACTAAATGAAACATAGCAAACCTACCCTATTAATTATAATTAAGTCCCGCCCTTATTCATTGGCATCGAAATTTTAGTATTTACGTATAATTTTGATGTATGTGCAAACGAGTGGTGAAGTATTAGGTGATTCGATGTTATTCTTAGAGCCAATCTACATTGTCGTGCAAAAAATATGACGCCACATCCGGTATAACGGTTTCCTTTTCCTATACGATCGAAACTTGAATTTTTTGCACGTCCATGTACATTTATCACCCAAAGATTGTTATGAATTTATACAAGAAATATTTATGTTGAATAAGAAATAAAACTATCCAATGTAAATTTTATTTCATTGTGTGATTGCGACTCCAAGTTGCGGATCTGTTTGGTTCGCTGGTGGTTTTGCTCGACTTGACTATACATGCTGTTGTTTTTTTGTTGTGTATAGGGTGTGTTTATTTTATGTTGTAGGAAAAGTTTTTTTTTTTATAGATCATTATTATGTAAATTGTTATTTAAGATATTTGTACCGGAATTATATGATAAATGTGTCATAAAATATTAAAATTAATTTACGATTATCGAGTAAAATCACCAGTGTGATCTATTGTCGGATGTTTGTATTTGCGCGTTGCCCCCCGGCGGGCGGATCCACTGATTTGAAGTCATCAATCAAACGCGCCCCGCGGGTGCCTGCGTCCTCACGAACTGAACATAGATGTTATCACGACGGGCCGGCTTTCCAACAAAACTTGTATAAGAACGCTATTTGCAATTTTAAACTTTAAATACCAAGATTAAAGTCATAATTTCTTTGAAAATTACAAAAAATACGTTAATTTGTTGCTCTAAATTAAAAAAATGAAGTTTTTCTTTTTTTTTTTTCATAGCATTCTTATACAACATCGGTTCACAACGGTATTGATTGATGACGGATAATTATTGGAAGGCTGCTTACTGTGCGTCGCTTACCGTCGTGGTGCCTCCTATATTCTGTTCGGATGACGCGGGCCCCAACGTACCCCTGTAGTGATAAATGATAAAGTAGTGTTACGCGGACGGAGGCATCACGCGCGGTAAGTAATGTTGTGGCATATATTGTGTCGTATTGAAGTGATTGGAGATTTTTACTTTTTATAATTCGTCATTAGAGACATCTGGAATTTTCAAAAATCTAGTAATGTTGCTTGGATATGTTTTCGATTATTATTCCACAATGATACTTATCCAACCACTTCAATACGACATACAATTAATCAGCATTACGTATATAACATAACCCGTTAATGTGTGTGCGTAGTGTGCGGCGCGAAGTACAAGACTCGACCGGGTTTGACGTACCACTTCACGCACACGCACAAGGACCCGCCGGCGGGCGCGGGCGCACCGCCTGGCGCGGCGGGCAGTGACGGCGACTCCCGCGACTCGCCGCACGCGACGCCTGCGCACGCGCAGCACGCGCAGCACGCACAGCACGCGCAGCACGCGCAGCCCGCCACCGAATATCAGGATAGCTACGTGACATTTCTGAACAACCCGGCTGTTGGAGCAGGTTAGTTTCGTAAAATTTTATTAATAGATTCTGGTGTGAGTGTGAACTGTCTGCGAGTAAAATAGACCGATATTGTTTTCTTGATATTCTTATGTATGTAGAACTAAAGTTGCTAAGCTTAGAATTCAACCTTAAGTCATATTCCTGACGGTCGACAATTCATACTCACATGTTTTTAATTTTTTAGCTAAATTAAATTTGTCTAATTTTGTAGATATTTTTTATCACTTTCTTCTAATTTCATCAAAGCTAATATCACTCCATTATTATCAATATTTATTTTTCTACTTAACCCCAATTATTGACAATCATATTTTCATAATTAATAGGTCTGCTAAGTGGTTGACAATGGTTTCTCAATGAACATATTGAGTTCCTAATTGTATTTCTCTTATTGTTACTGAGCTTTACTTATCTCACAAAAGCATTGTTAACCACATAGACGGCCAACATTTTCATGTCATGAATTGGTATCATCTTAACAAAAATGCATAATTTGCACATAATATTTAATTTAACATGCCTAAACATTCATTTAATACACAACATCAACGAACCATGTGCACTCATGCATTTATGTTAGCTCACCTGTAGTAAAAGCTATAGCAATGTTTTGTTTTTGTTTTGATGTTCTAGAGCTGCCTCTAGTGGTACTGCAACGGTGCACAGGTACGCAACGTGTGTGATGAAGTGTGGGTGGTCGGTTAGAGGGTCGTGTAACGTGCGTTTTGCGCAGGCGTGGGGCCGCCGGGCGCGCGCCGCTCGCCGCCGCCGCCGCGCCCCGCCTCCGCCGACACGTCGAGCTCCGACTCCGTGCTGCCCGCCGCGCCCGCGCCGCCCGCCGCGCCGCTCGTGCCGCACGCGCCGCTCGTGCCGCCGCCGCACGCGCCGCTCGTGCCGCCGCACCCGCCGCACGCGCCGCTCGTGCCGCACCCGCCGCACCAGCCGCAGCCCAGCGCCAGCACGATGCCTGATCTCAAGGAACCTGAAACTAAGGTGCACTATTTATTCATTTCAATTCCATCAGCTTGCCAATATTTTTAAAAGCAATTTGTATACAGAATTAAAAGATTAAAGCACACTTGCAAAACTTGAATTGATGCTAAACTGATATTTTGATAGCGTAGTTTCTCTTTTATATTTATCATGGTAATCCCACCCAATAATTACAATAAAAATCATATTTAAAGTATATAATTTTTGGCACAAGTTTTATATTCAAATTATTTTCACATACAGTTGTAACTCTCAAAATATTAATTCCAGGCGTCCCCCTCCCCCTACTGCGACTTCTGTCTCGGCGACGACCGCGAGAACAAAAAGACCGGCACGCCCGAAGAGCTTGTCAGCTGTTCGGACTGCGGACGATCAGGTAAGCGCCGCGGCCGGCCCAGGAACGGGACTCGAACCTGCTACCACATAGAGAACAGGGTGTGCGAGCGGCACCGACATCTCCGAGAGAGCGTCAAAATGAACGGCGTGGTCGAGATCACAACTTCCATGTCGTACTCCGCTGACGATTTTGACACGTTCGCGTCACAGACTAAGCTGCTGAGCGATGATTACGGATATCCGGTGTCGCCGCCTTCCTCCCGTCAGAGTCCTAATTACGATGACGCACTGTACAAGTAGATTTTTTTAAGTCGCTGTCCTGCCGTTGCATAGCTTTTTACGCGTTACCTGGTTAATTCGCTGATTAAAAAAGTAGGTTTCAAATTATTTCATTAAATAACGTTTCCTTTGCTTTTTAGTATGCTATACTAATTGCCTTTTAAAATCATCGGTGTGACCAGTGACTTAAAAATTCTACCAAAACACGTCGGCGGGGTTGCCGGTCACAAAAAAAAGAGAATATCACACTGTGATTATTGTGTTTTTGTTGCTTCCTTACCAAAGAGGTTTATGTTAAATTGACATATTTACGATTAGTTGACGAACAGTTATTATTAATTATGTTATAACATTCCAAAATTAAGTTTTATTTACATAATAATATCGTTTGTTTATTGTTAGTAATCGTTAGGTATTTTAGTATAGAATAGGTATATCGAGTTTTTAAGGGCATTTTGTGGTGTAGGAGTTGCGTGAAATATGATTTTTTTATCGTTTAACTTGAACTCATTGAAGTCGCGATGACGTTACGCAATGAAAATGTTGATCTTAAAAAATAGTAACACGTTTTAAAAAAGTTATTTTATATCAAATAAACTATTTTAACTTGTATCTATCCACCATAATGGGGATCAAATTATTTAAAAAAAATCTGAATGTCTTTACAATTGTTTAAATATTATTATCGATGTTGGTGTTGCCATTGTTTCTTTTTAAATCGATTCTATTATTAGCCAGTTGCAATTGTGTTAAACGTAAGGGTTTATTATGTGCCTTATATTACATATCGCTGTGGGATGTGTCATATTTATCCATTCATATATCCTATAATGGACATACAACGTTGGACTCTACATTTCCCTGGCTCACTATTACAAGGTCCTATGTTTATTTTTACTTATATTGGAAAAATTAGATGCAAATTTTTATGTTGGGAAAAATTTGAATACACAATAATTAATGATTCCCCATTTATTTATCTTTCGGGGTGTTAGAAAAGTTACAAAAAAATTTCATTTATGTGTAAAAACAATATTGTAGGACCTTCTAATAGTGAGCCTGCAAAGTGTGTCCAAAGTCAACTTTCATTGACACTTCATTTGGAGCGCTTAAATGATTCTTAAAGTCACCCGAGGTTCAGTTCGAGGTTTGTTCTGCACTGTGCGTACACGTGCGTTTTCTGTATAGCCGAGGCGCTCATGTGCACCGCATGCTCGAAATATATCAGGGGCCTTATTGTCTATGATAGTGTTCACTCTGAACACTGCCGTGTTACGTGTCATGGAGTTAGCGTGGAATGGTATTCCAATGCCAATTTTTTAATATCATAAATGCAAGGAGTTATGTGCTGTCAAAATAACGTGTCGCATAGGGAATATCACACCATAGTCCAATCCAGGATCATTTAATAAAGTTTGATTAAAATACTGCTTTATTGCTCAAATATAAATCATTTTCATTGTCGTTATTGCTTAACATAGTACGTTATTTTTTCCATTGTTAAGTCTTATTTTAGGCTTACTAACGAAAGTCACTGTAAAAGTAGAAGCGCACGTTAACCGCTAATAAATCGCCCGTGCGCGCTAATTCGATACTTTTTTTGCTACAAACAATATTAAAAACAGAGCTTATTAACTAATAGTAACGTAAGTTTAAATATTGCCGCTTGTTTATAATGATTACCCCTCAGGATACCTAAAAGCAGTCACTTCCATTTTTCATACCAGGTGTCATTCTATACCATGCTTGTCTAGTCACGCATCGCCAAATATAAAGTCATTAGATAAGCGCACGCGCATCATAACACATAGATCTCCATCTACTGGTCTATAAGAGGTAATAAAATAGGATTCAACATGTTGACCGTAATACTTAGTAAGATATCGTCATCCTTTTTGATGTAACTGTCATAAGAATCGATAAAAACTCGAATCGAATCGTATCGATAAGAAGTTGACTCGTGATTAGAAAAAGTATGAATGAAGTACGAGTGTTCCTAAAGATTGTACATATCGATAAATATGTGAGTATGCGACTATTCGATTAAAATCGTCCGTGTCCATGCATGTGGAAAAATTTGTACGTCATATCGTAATTTTACTGAATAAAATAATATCGAATAATCAATTCGATCAAAAAATATAGGAACAAGAAATAATCGACATGTCTTGTTGTCTTTAGATTAATTTAATAAATATATCAGTTATAAAAATATTATTTCTTTATTTAAATATATTTACAATTGAATGAATTATAGTTATTTACAAATATATCATGCGCCTACGCATAATATTTGCTTTTATCGATTGCAGAAAGTAGGCGAAGCCTATTCGAATTGTTTAAATTTGTTATTTACAAGTTTTAACGTCTTGTGATCTATCGATATGCCAAATCCAAAGCTTATATAAATGCCCTTTAAATATTTATATATATTGAATATTTTGTAGTGTTTTTATTGCTATAGACAAGTACACTAATCCAAAGAGTACATACTAGGAGTGTTTTCGTTGTACACAAAATATTTCGTTGTTGAGATTCTATCATTCCTATATTATATAATCAGTATCGATGTCTATATATCTAGATTAGATGATGTAGTCAAATATATACATATTGTATTGTGTATATTATAGAAAAATCATAATATTGTACGTTACACACATATTCGATATGGTTTAGATTTTTGAACGGATTCTGAAAGCATTGATATTTGTCATGAATTTTAAATGTGGTTTCGGAATTTCTTCTTTAATTGTATATCTATATTTGCAAGTTTTAAAACTACGTTCAGTGTAAGAGAAAAGTTTAATTGTAACGGATTTTATTGCGGTTATTTATATATTTTTTTTCCCGACGATTCGAAGACTGCAACCTTCATGGTCACGAGACGGACTGAGGTGTTGGTCCATCCGCAAGTGAGTTATAATATTTACCAACATTTTACAATTATTCAATATAATAATGACTATTGTCACTTGATTAATTATCTTCTAAAGGAAATGAATTTGTGCAAGGAAAATATAATTTAAAATTTTCAATAATAGTAAATTTTCGTTAAAATCAATTTTATTAGTATAATATCTTAAATTTAAAAACGTTCCTTTTTGTACTTATAAAGATTTATCGATTATAATGCTTTCAGAATCTATTTTCATCTATATAATGTAGTTATATGTAGATATAAGTTACCATGAACGCAATAAGTATACACATATTTGTTGTAAGAATAAATAACAGCACATAGGGGCGTTTAAATTACTTAATTTTAATGTTATTCATTGTAATAAGGGACCACAACTAAATAAAATTAGTTTTTAGGTGACCTGAAGTGATCTGGATACATAAGGGAAATGAGAAAGCCAAAGTTAGGTCCCTTTAGTTGTTTGGGTCCAATAATTGGCGTCTATCGTATCTATTATATCTTTTAGTTTCGTTCCTATGTATTAGTTACATTGATTTATCATAATTTTATAATTATATTAGTTATTTTCGAATTGTATTATTTGTGGAAATTTTATTGTATTTTAATGGATCTTTATTCGTATCTGCGGTGCCTTATGTATCGATAATATCTATGTAACTTCCGATGTTTATCGTGGCAATATCGGTAATAAAAATTTACATGACGTATAGGCATTTTGTAAAGAACGATATACTATTTTAGTATTATTCTAAAATCTTCATTTTATGTTTAAATCTATTAATGACTGAATATT
Organism: Manduca sexta; assembly: GCF_014839805.1. Classification (NCBI taxonomy): domain Eukaryota; kingdom Metazoa; phylum Arthropoda; class Insecta; order Lepidoptera; family Sphingidae; genus Manduca; species Manduca sexta. Next base: position 4,398,063 of record NC_051118.1, read on the forward strand.
TTATTAAAAACGTTGTTATATTTCTTCGTAGATGTTAATCTTGAAAAGTATATATATGTTTATCGTTCGTTACGATTTCCAAAACCCATGTAAAAAATATGTTAACGCCTTCACATAAGGTGCAAATCATGTTACCTTTATCGATATCTTATTTATCGACATAGTAGGGAAGTGCATAAGAAACGCAAAACATCCAAAGATAAAAAAAAAAAACATATTTTTGTTTGACATTTTATTCTATTGTATATTTTATATTAGTGTAAGCCCGAGAACATTGTTTTTGAAAATATCGTTATTTTTTCTTGTATTCCGTGGTTTTATGAGCATTAAAAAGTGTATCGCATCGACTAAAATATCGTCTTTTCATTGCGTTCTGTGCTGAAGAATAGTGAATCTTTGTGCACTTCCTTACGACAATAATCGTGATAATTTAAATCGAATAAATATATGCCATTATACACGGTGTTTTATAAGTTTTCTTTTTTATTTTCGTTCACTATTGTTCGGCACATATATTTTCCCTTTTTTTTTTAATAAAAAAAAATGCTTATGAACGTTGTGACAGTGTAATGAAGTGTTTTTTTTATAAGGTAAGCTTAATATATGTGCCTTGCAATTTGTGAATTGATATACATTGTCGATAAAGTTCTAACACCATGATTTCATTATTAAAAACTTGTGATTTGGAAAAATAAAATTATAGAAAAAAAAATCTCGTAAATTCCAAATTTGATTCTTTATTTAGATACCTATTTTTCAATATTTTAAACATAAATAAATTTTCCTAGTGTTAGAACTTATTCGACAGTAACTCTTTTGTGGACGAATACCCATGTCATACCAATTTTCAGGTCACCCTACATGCCTGCAGTTCACGGTGAACATGATAGTCTCCGTGCGGAAGTACCGTTGGCAGTGCATCGAGTGCAAATGCTGTTCTGTATGCGGCACCAGTGATAACGATGTGAGTAATGTGACGTCACTGCATTGGCTACCAGTGATTTATTTATTTAAGGACCGAGGATACACGGCATATAATAAATACAATGTCGTAGCATTTGTACAATTAACAATGTGACGTGCCTTTTCAATTATAGGAGGCCACAGCATGCAAATTTATATATTAGTGCAGCGGCAAAAATAATATTATATGTTATTAACATTATTTAGATATATAAGTAGAAACTTAAAACAGACAAAAAAGGATAAAACATAATAAGAAGTGACAGAACATAACAACGTCTTATGTTATAACATGTGGTGGTGAATGTGATAAATTATAATTATTTATTGTGAGTATGTTATAATTGCAGGATATATATTGTGCTATTATGTTGTATCTCTCCTGCGGGAAATTACGGTACAAAGGCCGGTCCTTTTGGGAGGCTAGCGTGGGGATAGAATGAATTAAGAATGTTGCGAAAATAGGTTTTCAGAAATCGAAAACTTATATCGATATTGCTATGATAATTATTATGTGAGGTTTACACATCGCTTATTCAAAGACAAATTGTTACTAAATCAATTTTTGAAGGATTGATTTATTGATCCCATCATAAAACTTACCTACAAAATTTTAAACAAATAAAATAAAAGGTTTTGCAATTGTTTAAAGCTTGCTATATTATATCGACACGTAGTTTTATACTCAACATATTGGACGCATTGGTTTGTTTCAGGACCAGCTGCTGTTCTGCGACGACTGCGACCGCGGCTACCACATGTACTGCCTGGCGCCGCCGCTCGACACGCCGCCCGAGGGCTCCTGGTCCTGCGCGCTCTGCATCAAGGAGTTCCACACCACGCGTTGAGCTTCAGGTCAGTTGGTATAAGTTTTGAGGGATACGAACACATATAGCAAAATATTTGTAGATATGGTACGTAGTGCTGAGGTTTCAGGTTCGATCCTCGGGTCGGGCTGAGTGTTTGGATTTTTCTACTTAGTATCAGCCCGGAGAATTTGTATCTGGTATGGCGAAAAGCTCGCTTCCAATATCGTCATACGACGGAATACGCAGAGCGAAAAGCGGGTGCACCAGTTGCGCCTCTGCCTACCCCGTCGGCGATAAAAATGCATATATAATAAATAATTATATTAATTATATTATTCTTATTCCAGATTGCGGAGTAAACAAGAAGTATGTACAGTGAGAGTACGTGTAAGTTGTGTCGCGGTACGATAGGGTGATCAGGTGTATCTTGTCATTGGTTAAGTCGCTCGTAAGTTATGGATGTACGTATACAGTGTTGCCATAGATTATAGAGTTATTTTGCCGCGCGTCGGTGCCCTTTGATTATTGTGTTTGTAACGTAAGCAATTAGTTATATAAGTTGTGAAATTATTTATTGCGCTGCTAACTCAACAAATCTTAAATCGATTAAATTTCGATCTCAAATCGATTAAAATCAATTAGGACTTATACAAAACTTAAATATTTCGCGTCATTCTACAATAAACTGTATTTCATTTAATCAATTAACATTTATAACCGTAAATGATTCCATACCTGTTCAAACTACATGATCAGTTGAATGCATTATACAAATAGAATTTCAAAATGCTCTATTGATTTCCCGAAAGCTAGTAAATCATCGGGCCCCGTCGCGCGTCGTTGTCTCGACCACGTATCTCTTGTCAAAACGATTCACTAATTCGGTATTATAACTGTCTTCTACCTCTACCGGTGCTTGCTTTAGTATTTTAATTTATTTCGTCAGCCACTGTCTCGCGTACTATCGACGAATATACGTAATGTTACTGAGATTTTATCACTTCCTTGTAATGTAGTGGTTGGTGGCGTCGCGTGTTGGGAATGTCGATATTAGCTCGGTTGATTTATCGATAAGTTTGATAGTGTCGATACTTGGTTTATCATGGAATGCCTTAACATAAAATATAATTTTAAAATCTTGTTTAAATCATCTAGAAAGGACACTCCTAGTGCTTATTGCCATGTATTATAAAATCTGTCACTTTCAATGCAACTATAATATATAAAATGCAATACACATATTATATCGGTACGCACACATAAAGAAATCTTAAACACTTATCTGTTTCACGCACACTACAATAGTCTTTATGATTGTGTCTATAAGTGTTCGCTCTTATACTTTGCCAGAAATGTCACACAAGCAGCCTCCCTTATAGGTTGTATTCGATTAAAAATTTAAAAACTTTATCTCAATTAGTATCAAAAATGTATATATAAAAGTAATTTGACCGTAATTTCCGATACACGCGACGCGACGCCGACATCTTCGCTTGAAACTCGTTGTATGCATTTACCATTTGTATCGATATATGAAGCGCACACGTCATTCTACTTTGTAAGTACATTAGTCTGTATGTATGTGTGTACGTGGCTGTTTTGTGGCACAGGTGTCCTGTAAGACAAGATTTAAAAAATCGATTCTAATTCAAATATCGAATGATCGAATTGAGGTATAAAATCGATAAAAAAAATGTTTTATTTATTTGTTATAAATATACAATAAATAGCTTTTGAAGTGCATTTAAGTTTTTTTAAGGACACCATAAATAGTTTTAACTCTGGCCAATCTTAGAGTAGTAACTTTTTTAAAATGTTACACAAAATTAAATATTGTCTATTGTAAGTCTGTGTTTACAAAACAATGCCACAATTAAATATAAGTGTGGACAGTAAGCAATGTGTGACATTGTATAAATATTGTATGTAACATTAAGATCATTATTATTTTTGTACTAACCTTTCTCGCTTCCAATTTGAATTTGACGGCACAATGCATTCCAAAAAACGTTTGAAATTTATTATTAACTTATATGGACACGCATTAGCAATTATCTTTTATATTATATTATTTTGTGATAAAACAATACGTATTTTAGGTTGTGAAAAAAAATATGGCTCGAAACACTAAGTGAAAAAACATTTTAACATTATGAATTTTAGCTCGAAGTATGTTTTATATCGAATTAAAAAAATCGATTCTTCCAATCATTCGTATTCGTATCAATCTATCAAAATAGAAAAATAAAATGGAATTAAAATGAAATCTTCCAATATTGATACATGAATGATAAATCCAAATAGGTTTGTGCCAATATCTTGTATCAATACTTTGACTGTTAGTGCGTGTCCGTTTTAACTAACAAATTAACTTTAATAGTATTTTAATCGGACAAAATCGAGTGCAAGTACATGTTAACCGAATTAAGATAAGTGTTGCCATCTCGCAAATGTGTTTGAAATGTGTAGCCATAGTTGTATTATACAGAGTGATTGAAATTTATTATTATCTGACATAATAAAAAAAAAATCCTTTGGTTCATTTATGACATAAATTTTCTTATTTAAATAGGTATTTTGCTGCAATTAAAATAATAAAAAAAAATGTTCTCATTAAATTTAATTAAACAAAAGTGATGGAGAAAATTTGAGATGTTTAAAACGATTAATAGCAAAAAAAAAATTCTGAAGTTTTTTTAGTTAAACCAAGATTCATAACCGATTATATAGTTTTTGTAACAAATATCGACTATAATAACTGAAGATATTTTATTTGATCCAGATAATATTTATAATGAATTTCCATCACTATGTAAAACACGAATAAATAAGTACAACGCCCATAAGCTTTCGTATGTCCATACATTAGGTTAGTTAACAATAGTACGTAATGAGCAATGTCGGCTTGTATTATTTTTGCAATATTTTTGTAAATTTCTGAGAAACAACACTGCGAGAGATGCAATGGTTAAGTTCCAACAGGGTTTATTATGATTTATATCTATGATTTTAATTAGTTTATAGTTTTGTAATATCGATAAATGACGCAAAATGTCGATAATTCTTGTTATCGACAATTTATTTTCGAAGTAATTATTAAGTTGTAGCGAAAGTGGAGTTAGTGTTTCGCAGTGTTAGTACTCAGAAACGAGACGTTTTCAGAAACTTGTATATGAATGTTTGACCTCCAAACGTTTGGAAGTAAGGGAGGTTTGCGGCGCCCGGTATTATTGTTAGTGTAAAAAATTGTAAGTGAAGCTGTGATCAGATAGGAGGTTGTGATGCCTGGAGTGGGTGGGTTTACAAGGATTTTTAAAATATTTTTTTTTATTTGTAATTATTAGAACCGTAGCGCGGAATCCGAATTTGCTTTAAAACCTCGAACAAGTTTCATTCCTGCCAGCCTACAGTAACTTTTCTATTGTATTTACGGGTCATGTTGAGCCATCAACGTAAACGTCTGTCATAATGTATCTTATTAGCATCGGTGTAAGGACGATTATGTAATGACACGCTGCCACTGCCACGCTTGCGAAGTTCTTTCATATTGAGTCCAGAACTTGAGTGCATTTATCACGCGCACGTTGTCATTACGGTCCAAATGACATATATATGTAAATTATTTTAAAATTTACAGTAATATTTTTTACACGTATAGATTCTAAATATCGATATCGCTTACTCTATCAAATGTTTTCTTCTCTCTCACGTGTGGGGTGGATGGAAAATTATGACAATATGTATGACAGACGGCCATAATAATTTTAAGTGTACGGTCATACCTTGCCTGTTCTTCGCTGGCGGTCGTTCCCCATCGATATCGATTCGTGCATTGTTTTAACATGTCATAAAAAATTAAATCGAATACAATTTGTTTTAATATATATATTTTTGGTATTAGGTTTTTTTAATATTCTTTTGTATATATTAAAGAAATTTTGCTCAATATTTTCGTTATTTTTCGATGGACATGTTGGAACAATGCATGCGAGTGGAGGGCCGCGTCTGAATTTAGATTTCATGTATCGTATAGTAAGCTCCATCGTGTAACGTGTTATACTGTGGTGACGTAAGGATAAAACTGATACTGTGAATATGTGTTTTATTTCATCTCTTAGGGTCTGTTTCACAAGTTTCTATTAACTATATGTCATAAGAATCTTTAAATAAAAATACTTCTAAAATTCTTTTGGCTTGGCGTTAAAAATTATAAAGCTCTGATCACACCAGGTCAGCGATGTATGCGTCATAGACTCAAATTACTGTAACAAAGTACATGCCAAGCAAAGGCCAAGCCAAAGCCAAAGTTAAAGCCAGCCACGGAGGTTAAATGCCGCAACTATCACTCGAGCCAACCAGCAGTATCAATATTGCTTATGGTCCGCCCTTGATTGTTCGTGACTTGACGTCCAACTGTTAAATGACGGGTATAAAAATCCAAGGCATTAATTTCAATGGACATTCAATTGTGTGCACTAGTACAAGGCGAAATGCTGACCGTCTAATAAAATATAATTATTAAACCATTTGCATTTATATTCCATCCTTCTGTTTTATTACATTTCTAATTAAATCAATCTCTGGATAACGAAGTAAGACTATTTACACAAGATAAAGAAACTTTTAACTCCTTACATAAGGTTAACTATTAGAAAAGAACAATTGACCAATGCAGGCAAAGATAATAAAAACAATTTGAGGGGTTATCAAAATTATCATTAACAGCTAAACAAAAAAATTGGAAAAAGAAAGAGAACTCAGGCGCAGGAGCAGTGGCTTTACTTCCTTTTCGAGGTATAGGGATATCTTACGATAAATTATCTTGACTCCGACCTGCGCCCGAGTAACTTTTAAGATGAAAAACCCAGTTACAGTTCTTTTTGGACCGATCTGGGATTTGAACCCAGGACCTCCCGGTAGTCGTACGCTTACCACGTACGCATTACATGTGTCATTTAAAGATGAGTAGTAGGAGTACAACACTGGAAGTTAACTATGTACTTCGCCGGAATGTGGTATACAACCCTTTATCAGTTGGCGGTATTGCTTACTATCAGGCGGCATACTCGTCTCGTCATTTAATTACATTAAAAAGAAAAAAATCGTAAAAAATATATTCGACTCTTGAAAGGCAATCATATCTATGCGACAAATATACCGAAAATGTATTATATAAATATTTTGAATCACCATTTTTTCTGCGTCATTTGATCTAGGTTTTGTAGGTCTAGGACAATTTTAACAACATTAGACTATATCTTTATACAATAAAAAGTTGAATTGATATGAATTTTCATATTAAAATCAAAACATTTAAAGCATTCTACTCAAAAAAATCTGATTGTTGCTTAGATATTGCCTTTCAAGCGTCGATATTTATGAAATTCAATTTTCTAGCAATCTGCAAGGTGTTTAGGTAAGCCGTGCGTGTAACACTATCATCTTGTGGTATAGGGTGATTTTTTAAATGTGAGAGGAAATAAAAATACATGTATTAACTAAATATTTTTATTTATGGAACAATTCACTATTTTGTATTATAAGAAACCAAACATCTATTTTGGCATTAAACGATTGAAATTTGTCTACGTCGCTAAAATTGCACGATTCTACTCTATAGCTACGTTAAAACTACACGCAAGGACACTACGGCGCGTTGTGCATCAAAACTATAACAGACCTATAGAATAACAATATATAGGTAACATTTATAAAAGATCACTTGAAACAAGAATATCACTGGGTCTAACAAGAGATAAACGAAGTAAAAAAGTAACAAAATAAAAAATATTAATTAAGACTAATATATTGGGTTGATAAATAATATTCTCATTACTTTATATACCAAAGAAAATTTTCTTTAGTATTTTTTCTGTCCGGATGTTCATAATATATTTAGAAAATAATTTATGGACACATATTTGTTATTAAGTACAGAAGCATAATATTTCGTTGAATTAAACATAAAATTTATAAAAGTTAACAAAGAAATATTTTGAAAGAAAAATAATTGTTAATCACAGATGTAAAACAACTAACAACAATATAGAATTTATTTATTAGTCAACGTTAAAAAATGTCCGCCAGGGCCATAATCAGCTCAAGGCTATTTGGTCATAGTCCCCCAAACGGAGCTAAACAAATTTTAAATAGATTTTTTTTCGTACATATTCGTGGATTTGGGTGGAATATGGACATAATTTTTAACGTTGACATTAGCAAAGGAAAAAGAATGATCATATTAATATAACAATTGGCAATGTCATGGTTTATATAACTTATGTTAATATCTAACAGAGATTTAACGTTATCATTTATACAAGTAATAGTATTTTAGTATTCATAGTTTGTCAAAAATCAAGATATAACGTTTCAAATGGGACTGAGCTAGTTAACGCATTTTTTTCTACATTTTTCTCTATATTATAACACATTATTCTGCACTGATGATTAATAGCATTATCTGTTCACGAAGCGGACGAATCCGGGATAACTCGTTACTATTAGTTTAAAATAGTTCACAGGATACATTATTTGGGTTTTATGTGGAATATACGCATGACCCCTAATTGACAATTAAAAATATACGATTGGGCCGCTAATATTTTTTCACGAGTAATGCCTTTTCTACCTACAAACAAAATTTACATTCGGTGAGCCAATATATCCGTTTAAATATATACAAATAAACAATAGAAATACCAACGAATACATAAATTATATATTAAACATATTTTATAACGTAAAATTCTAATTTCTAATTACGATCACATTATTTGTGACCCACTATATTACACCATTGGAAGACGTTGACCTCGTTGTTTTTCATACATTACATCTAATTAATATTATGCCGATATAAAATAATATTATTATACATAAACTTAACATTCTGTTATTTCGTTCTCCCTTTATAGAAATTTTAATTGCTTGATACAATCTATATGAGCAGTTTTTAGTTTCGAGACATTTTAAAATTGTATCCGTCTAAAACAGACTGGTCTAAGGTTAATTGTACCAAAATAATTTCCATACAGGGAGATTACTACTAAATCGTTCCTGTAGGAGCTATGGGACGTTATGATACACGTGTATAGTTAATATCGATTTAGATTAACAATTCCATAAAAAATCGTATACTGAAACTGCAGTGTTTGAAAACCAATTTTATATAATGAACTAAATTTTGTATATTAAAACGTAAATATAGAATTTAAAAATTATTTTATACAATAAATAACATAGTCTACGAGCAATTGAGCGTCGATCTAACCTAAACAGAAACGTGGATTACTTTCCCGCCAATATAAAGCCGATGTACGTCTGATATCTGTCTTAAAATTCGTGATCAAATCAAAATTACGTTATAAATAATATAAAGAAAGATTTGGCCAGATGTTCGTTACAATCAACATTAAAAAATCCTTAAGATGCCATTTACAAAACAATGGCAATACTCTTGTTTATTGTCAGTGTATATTTTTTCTGGTCAGGCGTTAATCTTAGTATATGTTATACCTAAAATAAACACCTCAGATTAACAGTCGAGTTGGTATTGACAGGGCCGTACTAAGGGTCAGACGTTAGGTTATATATTTAAATGTCGAGATATAGATATACGCGTATTTATCGAGACTAAGATGATGTGCATAACCCATCCAACTCAACTGGAACCTGAGGTAATATTATCTTATAACGTCATAGGTCAAGCGAAATTCGACGTAGCTTTCTACTGGCCTTTTCTAAGTCAGATAAGAAATCCGGCCACAGTTTTATGGCCTAATATCCAACGTTATACAAAACACTTATATTAATGCTATTAACAATTTTCAAATTTGGCTTGACCATGATTTTATATTTAGAACTATTCTATAAGAATGAGCAAAGATTCTAGTTAATATGAGCTGCAGGGATTACTTTGCAATCACTGAAGTAGGTAGGATGACTTAGGGGATATGTATCGTTAAAAGCAACTGCATAGGGTAATTACCTATGTAAAAAATGGATTAAAGTAGTAAAAGGGCCGCAACTCGTCCCGTATAGTCGCATAAGGCGATGTAGGGAGATTGCGGGGGTAACGCCCTAAGGGTTTAGGTTCCTTGCAGATTACCGTGCAATACACCAGTGATTTCATTTTGGAGCGTTTGGGCAAGCACCAATTCCACCACAATCCGACGTATTTTTATTGGTTTATTATAATGTTTTGAACATTTAGACCAAAATAAAATTAAAATTTAATTTCGCATGAATCTAACAGATTCGCAGCTCATATAACTAAATGTTAAATCTACTCTTACAATTTATGGCATATTTTTTCATTTTCTTATTTTTTGATGCAACTTAAATATAGCTAATTGAGCATCGACTTACAGTACAATAACTGTAACATACATATTTGGTTTAACTTCTACATTACATACAGCACCTTTCTATCACTGTGATATATGTTTTCGTTATATGCTTCAAATAAAATAGGCGGATTCGGTCGTAAGAAGGGGTTTGTGCCCCCACAACTGTGCTGAATCCATCCCTGTTAAAAATTAGAATATATTTTTTATGCAAGGAACTCTTCAGAAGGTATTTGTTATTCGTTTTGGCAATATTCGTGTTTTTTTTTACCCTTTGTTATGCATGACACATTTTCTTCTTTTGTCACGAGGAGAGTTAAAAGGATGTTTGGAATATCGCATAAAAAAGGTAAAAATTAGTTTCATAATAATTCGAATTATTTTTCTAGAATTAACTACTTACAAGAAATTTATATTAACGATCAATACATTATAGGTCATTTTGGAAAAAAATATAAAATTTAACCGCAATTTTCTAACAGCTATAATATATTTCATATATTTATATACTAATCTTAACAAATAATATATTAGGTACTCATTAAATTATTTTAATATTTAGATTCATCCTAAAATATTTTAAAGATCAACAAGAATATCATTATAAACATAATAATATAAAATAAAAAATAAACTAATAATTCATAATAAATCTTCAATTAATAAAAATATTTAAATATTTTCATTAGATATCACCGTTTCGAGACGTGGTTTTATTGCTTTTTGTTGATAAAAGTGATGCATCAATATTCGATATTTGTACAATAATACACTAAGATGTACGTTGTCTGTTAAATGAAAGTTGCAATAGAAAGAAAAGAGAATAGAATCAAAGAAAGATAAAGATAAAAAAGAAACGAAACATATCAATAAAATATTTCATAACAATTTTTAAATACATTTAAATATACCTAATTTGAATTTAGAGCGGCATTTTTCGTCTCGTTCATGCAAGTCGTTGATGGAAAGAGACGGCACGATCTAATTGACCATGAAGATAGGCCACTCAGGACACGCGGCCGGGGGTGGAATGGGGATAGGTGATCCCCCGCCGACTGACACGACTTCGGGCATCTGGAGTCAGGAGAGAGAAAACAATTACAAAGGCTACAAAAATATGTAAGAATTTTTATACAGAATTTATTTGTAGAATACGTTTTTTTGCGTCAGATCAAGCCACTAAAAATACACTTGTTACATCGTACATATTATGACGGCTCGGTAGCGTAGTTGTATTTCGCATGCGGCTATCGCAGTGAGGACTCGGTACATATCCCAAGTTGGGCAAAGTATCATAGGGATTTTAGGCCCAATATCAGTCTGGAGTTGTGCTCGGTAAATGGCAAAAGGCTATTACATGGAACTTAGTTGAAAAAATGAGGGTGTGTAACACCACTGCCTACCCATGGAAAGGTTTAACATGGTAGGTTTTTTTATATATTTTTGAATTGTCAATTTTTTCCATAATATTCTATCGTAACTAAACTCAATTGGTTTTGTGTTATACAGACAATAATGGACGTAGATACGCAAAAATGAAATAGTGAAGAATGAAGATTAAATCGTATTTTTGCTCATATATATTTTGTTAATAAAAAGTTCAAATTAACATTTTGACTCAGATGTTTTTACTAATGGAATATATAGACCTTGACTAGATCTATTTGGCATACTCGGCTCATTTTTGACCATATGGTTGGATTCTTTTTGCGTAACTACGTCCAATTATATTAATGTGAAGCTTACCATTGTTTGTGGGTGGTGTGGCGGATGGTAGTAGTGTGCGGGCGAGACAGGCGGCGTGGGGTACCCCCAGTACACGAGCGACGGCGGCGGCAGCGTCGGGCCCATCGCCGGATAGTAGTACGTCAGCGGACCTGCTCGGTGGTGACGAGACCATGAGTACCATTACACTTTAGTGGTAATTTAAAAATAAATTTTCTTATTTTTACTATGATCGGTAGTTTTAATTTTGATATATTTTGTAGGATTTAACGTTTTGTATTGTGCTAAAATAGTAATTATATTTTATATTTGATGCTCAATATGGGACTGTATTTTATAATTAGGCCATTATTTAATATACGTCAGTATTAGTTTATTACGCCCCGCTTATTTGAAATAAAGATAAAATAACCCATAAATAAAAAGTGTAAATATTTGTAAAAATAATCCCTCTCATGCTTTTTATTGTAGCCCTTTAATATTTTGTATTTCTTTTAAGGAACCATAGACGTATACTTTCCTAAATATTCGTTTCTCATGCATTTGTTAGTCACATATATTCTATAGATGTTTAATATCGATTTATTATTTAAATATAATTAGTTAAACAACGTGTAGAATATTATTAAGAATACAATAGTGTAAAGTAACAGACTGAAATCTATTGTGTTATTTGTCTTTTCATTATTACGAGTAACAATCTATATAACAAATTGTAAGAATCCAATTCAATGGACCTCTTTTTAGCTTTCCATGAAAATAAATGTAAATGAAGATTGAATAGGGGTTCCTAATTTTAAATGTATTTTATTGGAAATTAGATACGATATGCATATATTGTTTTTAGCGTTTAAATAAAATGTGTCCGAGTTTCTTCAGTTCTGTTCTTTATCACAGTGAATTAATTGACGCGTCTTCTACACGTTGAACCAAATATAATATTTGATAGTTTATACCTGTGCTTATACCTTACGCACCGAATTCGATAGCCCATAGGTACCTGCATAGAACCCAAATGAATTAAACACAATTACTAGGTTTCATACGTATGCGAAAGGAGAGATGCTTGGCTTCTAAAACCTACATATTTAAAATAAAGAACAAAAATCTTAAAGAAAACTCTATAGATTTTGTTCATTTACCAGGAGAACATGACTGTGAAGTAATCCATTAATAGCTATAATTCTAATTTTAAAAGCCAAGTACCGTGCCGAGGTAATAACAGACGCTCACGTGGTATTATAAAACATGATGTTACACTCACCGATTGGAACGCATTAACTGTCCACCACAAGCAGTGCACTTACACCGAGATACTGTTACACACGCCGCTGCCGCCGCCAACACCAAGCTTTCTGCGGACTTCACCAAACTTATGCACTCCTAGTACCCTAGTATGTTTAGCACCAGTTTTGCGACCTCAAATTCTAATGACATGTTGATGGTAAAGAGAAGGAAAATATTATATGACATGAATTGTTATTTTGTCCTATCTTAAATCTACTCTACATATCCCGGGGGAGGTTGGGGTTACACAGTGGTTTAAGTGCCAAAAATATTTTTTTGCAAATTTTTATTTTGACATAATATGCACAATAATTAATTTACCTGTAGGTTTTAAAAAACATTAAAATCCAATGAAAAGAAAATAGTTCAATATCCACCAGGAAAAAAGCATTATAAACCGAAACCCAAACGAACTTGAGGCCACAAAAATATATTATATGCGATACAAGAGATAGAATTGACGTGATCCCAACGAATGGTACATACTTACTTATCCATGATGACTCGATGCGTTCCGGCCACCCTACACCCATGAATGTATCCGCTAAGTTAAGCACAAAACTCGAGTCTACGACACACTAAGCTCTCGTCCCGTCCTCTGTCACCTTTCCATGCATTGTCCAAAGCATATGCCTATTACGGGAGTGAGGGACTAATGCCTGACTGTCGATAATTCGAGGAAAAAGCTTTTTAGGTTAAATTGCAGCGTGTTATTTTTCTGTGGTTGAGTATTCCTTGATGTCATCGTAATGTAGAATATTTCAATATTATTGTTAAAATTTTAATGGCTCAGCATAAGTCATTATCAGTGGTACTTGATCATCGAAGGAACTGTATGTGCGTTACCGACTTTACACGTAATCTCAAATATTTTTTGGGCTTCAGGCAATATTTTGATTCAGTACTTGGTTTTAAATTAGACCTACTTTCTAAACCAGTATACTTTATTACCTACTTTCAACAAACTTTATCCTCAAACAACCAACTCACAAACATAAGTCAGCCACTCGTTATTAATAACATGAATTAAGCATCAATTTGTGCTTACAGTGAATGGCCTCGTTCACCGAATGTTCTCGAACGTAAGTTTATACAGAGACCGTCATACTTGTCGACACTAACTTGCTCATAAACGTTTAAATCAGTTCCAAATTTTGTCTCTTTCACTCATAAGAATTTACTGTAAAATGAAAAGGGACAAAATATTGAATGCCGAGTGGAATGGGGTAAATAGAACATAAGGGTGATAACAAAATATAAATTGTAATTTTAACACTATTACGGATACGTGATAAAATATTGTTCATTATAGGAAATTAATAATACAAGTCGGTTTGCACTATAATGACGATGATTTTTAAATTTTTTGTCTTCCCCTGAATTATCTCCATTCCGATTTACGGTAATACTTAAATGTTTATGAGTAAGTATAAGTTAATAAGCATTAGGAGCAGGACAGGATATGATTGTGCCATTTCATTTTCCGATGCGTGAAGGAAAGTTATACTAATGAAGATATTCAGTTCAGTTGTGCGTATTTTGAGTTTGGTTTTAGTTCCTAGAATCTATAATGTGACTAATTTTATATTTTTGAGAAACATAATTATATGTGATCAATGATGTTTGTGATAAGTAGTAACTTAACAGTTAATTGTTAAATATAGTATCAGCTTAAGACGGGCCCACAGCTCGGCACGGACATCAGATGACGCTGGCCTAATGTATTAGCAGATCTCGTACATTGAAATTCTTGAATTATTGACTTTTAATAAATACCACGTTTATATTAAATATTTTACTAGATCTTTCTACGCCACTACTTAATACGGAATCCCAGTTTCGCATAGAAAGGGCAACTTACCTGTTATACACCCAATCACCGTTCGTATGTTAGTACGACATACAGACGATACTTGTCGATAAAAGCCGGTGTGTTAGTATAGCCCTCCTTCACTATCGCTCATACTAGAAGCTTATGGAATACAAAACAGCACAACCAGAGACCACAGAAACTCTCAATCACAATCTAACGATTTTAAATTATCGATTTATTTATATTTAAGTAAATACACTAAAATTAGCCAACTATATTAATTAAAAAATAAAAAGAAAAATTCATTACGTTTGTAACAAAACTGTATATCTAAATATAAGCTATCACTTAAAAAAAAACATAATTTTAATGATCTTTATTGGTTATAAGTACCAGTTATATCGGATTTGACATGAACAACCCACATTTAAGTCGCCTACGCCCACACGACCCCAGTCACTAATCACTGAGATATTTCAATAAAATTTAGTGTAAAAACAATATCCACATACTTCCAGACTTTATAAATACGAAGACAGAAATGTATTGATTTAGTTATACTTACGTGTGATTTTTTTATTCATAAATAAATAGATGATAATATAACGCCCATAGTCCATTCAGTTCTAACCGCCCCTATTCAGCATCACGGAAACATCGCATAAACCTTCCGTTGTCTATCACCCCAGAAAGAGAAGCAGAGACCAGAGACCCGTTTACACTAAAATTTATTGAAATACCAAATCAAAAGCGAACAGAATGGCTCAGATAGAAAGAAGGAAAGCTAAACAGTAAAGCTCTTAATGACTGGAGACTGCGTTTTGAGTCTTACCACCTTCATGATAAGTCCGTTTTTACAACATGCTGCCCCTATCAGTGTACATTTCACAATATACATTAGGTATCCGACGCGATGTGCTGTGGAAAATGTTTAAGCGGAAAACGCATGCAAGAACCTCCGCGGGACGGGCTATGTGGTTCGTTGGAAGCGATTCTATAGTTAAGGCGGTGATATCCATACAGGCCGGCAAAATTGTGTCGACTGGCGACGGTTAATACCTCTCGTAAGTTGACACTAGCAGGACGTTACTTCACTTACTATCATGGACAATGATAGTAAGTGGCTGGTGGATGGCAACCGCGGTCGTAAAAAAATAACCTTAATTCGACTAATTAAAATGTATTTAACAGATTTGTAATAATGTAAACAAATGCACCCCACTTATTATTTTGAAATCTGTTTAATTGTGTAATTCCGGAACGTGTTTAAACCGTGACAATACTGTATACGAATTTATTAATTTATGAAACGTAGGTAGTAGTTTGTTTATAAATTTAATAGCACAGTATAACTTAGTCCCCACTAATTTGGATATCGATTTTATCGTATTGTCCATAAATACCTTGACATATGGTATTTCTGCATCCAATGTTAAAGTTGTTACAGCCGTCCGGCTCCTAATTATTTTTGGAAGAGCATGAAGTCTATTTCATTATTTACGGTCACTAGCATCAAAGGGACATAAACTTACATTTTTATTGTGTTGTACCCGAAAATACCAAGTATAAGATTGCATTTTGATGATTGAAAGAAAAGTAGAGAAATCAAGAGAGAATAATAAAAAAGAAGACAATAAATGATATCAGAAAACATGATAGCATTAATTAGTTCATAAGAAATATAAAAATTGCAAAATGTAAGAAGGAATATTATCTTATTAAAAATGATCAAAATGTTTCCTGTGGTACAGCAAGTTGCTATTGCCCCATGTCACAATCGATGCTATAAATGTGATATCTACAATCGATTAGATGTTATCGATTATAAATTGTTAGAAATTAAATTATTGTTTTAAACTGTTCTCATCCCTCATGTTAAATCCTTTACAATATACCACTACAGATTCTTTGCAGTCTTCAAGTATAGTTGCTGGCAGTTTTACGGCTGTACTGCAAACGTTTGGTTTGACAAGTCAGTATGACATTTCGGACTGACAGTCAACTGCCAGATTTAAATCCACACTACACCCGACACTAACTATAGAATCACAAAACGACTACATATCCACTCTCGTAACTGCAAAACAGTCAAAAAACGCACTTCAAGCCCAAACATTAAAGTCGTTTTTTTCTTGCAATTACCGTACGAGAACAGATCAACCACCGTCCCTAACAGAAAGCAAGTCATGCTACACTATTGGTATATATTTAAGTATTAAAACATAAACGTGTGCAACACTTACCATTGTTACATGCACATTTTCCATAACACAACCCGCACGGATACATATTACAACAGTTTATTTTATTTCCATTAAACACATCATTGCATTTTATACTAACAGTGTGGTTATGGCAATCTTTAGATCCACATCTGGGTTACTAAATTATAGGTTTGGAGGGATTGTAGATTCTGTGGCTATTGAGTTTAAGTTGCAATTAAATCTTTGAGAAGCCAAACAAATGCACAGGGAAATAAATACCGTTATTTATAAATTTAAATTTCGAATAAAATCGGATGTGGTTTCGAATTTTAAACCAAAACTGACGGCTTGAAGTGTAATGAAAACTGACAGTGTGTCGATATAAAAATTGCCAACACCACACGGATTTAGAAACATCTGAACATATATTAGCCATAACACCGTGTATTTTGTGACTAAAAGCCCCATAAACCTATGTTTGTGATTATTGAGACAGTAGCAACACCATACAATGACGTTAACTTTGTATTACTCTTAATACGTTATCATTAAACCCTATTTGGAATATATGTTCTCGAATATTTGAACGAAAATCATTTATTCATTATTTCACTCAATATGATAAAATTAAGACGAGTCATTTGCAATAAAAATATTGTAGTGTAAAAATATTTTAATATCGTATCAGTCCAAACTGAACGTTGTAATTGATATCATATCTTAATTTTATTCGAGATATGGATTATCAAAACATTCGGAAACATATATACCAAACATACGTATTATAAATATATTTTTAATATAGACAAATGAATTAACTATGTGGTGTGAGGTAAGGACGATGACGTTAAGCTATGTGGGTATCATAATATGCATAATTATGTGTGAACGGACTTCTGTGTACGGATTTAAAGGAAGAGAAAGGATTGGGAGTGTGATGCCAACCTTACAACATACGCTCAAGCCAAACTGCCGAACGGAATGTCAATATGATTTGGAACGCCATGTTTAAATTTTGAAAATGGAATGCCTTTTGTGGGAATGTTTCGATGCCAAATTTAACGCGAGAATAACGTATTGTCAATGTGTTTTGGTTTGATAGAAAATATTATCGGCCAATATACTTAGCTTATATATTTTACTTAAACTAAAAAACAACGTCCGCTTGTAATAAATTGTTAGACGAGAATGCATTTTTACCTTGATTTATTTTCCGTTAAATCATGATTTTTAAACAAATTAAAGTCATGATGCCATTTTGATTTCATGATCTGGCTTACCAAGTATTTAGTAAATAACATATTAAAATAAGCAAATTCATAATGACGCTTTAGAAACGTGATTTAATATCTATGCGAACTGAACACGAATATTGCATCATACAGCCTAAAGCCTAGCACGAGACAGTGCGGAAGCAAAACGCAACAAATAAAAAAACACTTAATAATTAGTGCATTGTACTGACGAGTCATACTTAAGTATACAATGTCCCGAATACCTATATAAGTACTCATTCAGACTTTCGCTCAGCCTTGGATTGTTGGCAGAAACACGTCTTTTCATGGAATGTTTACATTATAATCACAACATCATCTGATCACACAAGTAAGCCTATAAAATATCTTTATAAATCTTAATTCATATTCACTTAAAAACTTAATGACATCTCAACAACGCATAGAGTGTATAAATCAACAATCGATAAGTACTAACTAATAGCTGCATGTCAACTGCCACGATTAGAACTTACTTTAATAAATTCATTATTATTACTAAGAAAAAAAAATATCAAAATCCGTCAAAGGCACATCGCGGTTGTTATTGAGCTTTTATTTTGTCATTATTTACCCTGTTTGGTTACGACTGCCGCTTGGCGCGTGGACACAACCTTTCTTGTGAGCGACTGCGTTGGTACTGCGCTGTTTGCGACCGCAGCGCCTACAGTGGTGAAATGTGGAACTAAAATTGACCAATCATCTGGCATTTGAGACTCGATTTGGCTTATAATTAATAATGTTTCAATTGATGATTGTATAGAAAATAAAGGGATTTTATCAATTAATGAGCTTAAAAATAACGATAACTGAACGTCTCAAGTTTAATAAAATTATTCGACATATCGAACGTATCTGAATCAGTGAGGCACGGAAGTGACAACGCAGTCAAAAGGTCACGAATTTTCACCTTTCAATAGCTCAGGTACCGAGTATTCAAATAGGCCGCGGTCTAGTTGTTGAGCCGCCACGGCAGCAGCGGGTACGTGGGGAACATGGACAGCGCGGCCTGGTACTGCGCGTTCATCGACGCCGGCAGCGCCGACAGCGCCGCGCCGTAGTCCGTCGGCAGCGCCGTCGGGATCGCGGTCGGCAGAGCGTTCGCGTACGTCGGCAACATCGGCGTCGAGTTCGCGTACGAGAAAATCGGCGAAGTGGCGTTATAAGTGAACACGGGCAGGGACAGGCCCGGCGCGATCTGCTGCGGCATCGTGTAGGGACGTTTCGCGGGCGTAGTCTCCGTCGGCGTGAACGCGCGCTCGTACGTGCGCTTGGTCGGCAGGATGGTCTGCTGCGGCATCAGCTGCTGGATGGGGTAGGAGGCGGGGTGGGGGTGCGGCGAGGGGGAGCGCAGCGCCGCGTACGCGGGCAGGAGCGGCACCATGGGCGGGCGCAGGGAGGCGAGGAGCAGGTTCTCGTGCTGGCGCGCGAGCAGGCTCTGCTGCGCGATGTGGTGCGCGAGCAGGCGCGGCGCGGGGTGCGCGGGCGCGGGCGCGGGGGGCGGGGGGGACATCAACGTACCGGGCGACAGCACCTTCGGCGACGTGGCCGGCGTCACGCCGCCGGTCAGCACCATGTTCATGTCGTCGCCGGAGCACTGGAACACCTGCGCCAGGACAGATTGAACTCACATAATACATACTGCATTTATTTTACTAATATCTACATAAATAAGTACTAGTATACAGATTGTCGTCTATTTACGTGCTTTTTATTGTCCAAATATGGACTTGACCAAGACTCAAAAGGTAGATTCGAATTATTTCCAAGAAAACGTCTACTGGTCCGTACAATGTTTTGGTTAAACCCCAAAGATAACTTTAACCAAGCATTAGTCAATCAATCCACAAATACATCTTCAACTATCCAATATCCCATCTCCTATCCCAAAACCATACCGTAGATCAATAATAAAATCAAAATATTTTATCCCGATCCATTATCGCTATCTATTTATTTAAACCTGGTTAATAGTATGACATCGCACCTCTATGTACCGCTGCTTCTTGCCGAAGGTCATGTACCGGTGGTGCTTCTGCTGCGCGCACAGGAACGCGCTCGCCTCGCTATCCATCTGGATGAACGCCTCGCCGCTGGGGTGGCCCTGCAACAATAATAATCCTTTAAAAAATAATGCTTTGGTGGATTTATATTGCGGTACGACTGCAGTGTTTATGTCTCGGGTTCGATACCTGGAATGGGCAGTGATATTAAGTTTTTCTAATCAATAGAAGCCTGGCAGTGATGGGTTTTTCTAATCAATAGAACCATGACATTTATGGGTTGGTCTAATCAATAGAAGCCTGGCAGTGATGGGTTGTTCTAATCAGTAGGAGCCTGGAGTATGGAATTTGTGTCCAATATGGTGATAGGTTCGTCCCTATCACATCACTGGACGGAATACACAACAGCAAGTGCACTAGTTGTGCCTCTGTCTACCTCCCTGGGGGATAAAAATGTTGAATGTATCTAAAATAACACGGGAGTACTACATTTTTGACTATCCGTTATTACTTAGTAGAAATAACAAAACAATGTTGACCTTTCCTTATTAATCACATACAACAGTTACAAAGCATAATTTTGATGTCATATGAAATCAGTGTCTGTAGAAATTGCGACGTAGCAAGGAGGGCTGCTGGAGTACTATTCGATGAGGGATAACTATTCTTGCTAATCACGCACTGATCCCGTATGAAACTAGTGTTTGTAAGAAAAGACGTAGCAAGGAGGGGTCATGGGGAACTACCCGATGAAGAGCGACTACCCCTGCTAATCACGCACTTGTATTAAAAATCTTCCAGACTGTCGATTCCGGGAATGTGCATAATTTGGTATAGTGCGGTGTGCAACTCAACTAGTATTTCTCATATGATTATTTTAGTCGTAATATAAAGATAAAAAGTATAAATCAATTAAGTTTTTATTTAACTTCCATAGCAACAAAGTTTAAATTATTATTGCATAATATTGTCCAGGAAATAAAGACATTATTCCGAAAAATACACGATTCTCCATAATCGTTAATGTCTCATCCGCTACCAGTGATCGTCCTGAGTCGAGGTTCGTAACCCGTTAGTGGGTCGCCCTCAGCATGGTCACATATTTTTTAAGAGTTTCGAGTGCCTAAAGCACTCACCCGAAAGTCCGGTGTTTGTATAAGAGGCCGTTCATGTATTACATAACGCAATTTGGAGGGGAAGGGAAGGTGTAAAACGTTACAGGCGCAGGAGGAGGGCGCTGGTTTCTAGCAACGCGATATGTAACATTGGATTTTTTATTTTAAAACAATAATAAGGGTATTTTAGCGATTTTCCGGTACTTTGCGAAAAAAAATATGTAATTTTAGAGTTACATAACTTTTGGAGGGGGGGACGGGAGCGTACAGGAAAACGTTATGACGCGTTGCGGGGGTGGGGGATCAAAAATCTTCAAAAATTGCGTTACGTAATACTTGAACGACCCTTAAGCCTGGCAACGTATTGTCAAAAAAAAAACACGTGTCTTTAGAGATTTTTAAACATAAAATAAACGAAAAAGTCGCGAGTAATAGCCAGTCTTACACTATTATTTCAGTCTTTCGTATGCCGTCATGTTTAGTATTTAGTCCAGCTGTGACATTGACAGCGGTCGTTCAAATTGATTCAGTGACAGCATCCATAATTCTATGCTTATTATTGCGCCGCGTGCTAGGTTTGTTGACATTAGATGGGTCTAACTAGGTTTCGGTCTAGATTTTATATTGAGCCTATTCATTGATTCAGACTTTAGATTTATGTTTGAAATGTTTGATTACGAAATGAAGGCATTTTTTATGTCTTGGTTATTGACGCGTTGTAAAATTTTTTAATATTATTTGTTTATTTATATGAACTCGTTTGCTATTATTTATTGATGGGACTAGTGACTGCTATTAATATCACATTATATCCCAGACTAGCTTTTGCCTGTGAGCACATCCATGTAAATAAGTTTTGCTCGAATAAATATTTTTCCGGTATAAAAAATACCCTATAGCTCTCAAGAGTAATGTATTCCTATTAGAGAAAAATATCACAATCGGTTTAGTATTTCTTGAAATTAATGCGTTCAAACAAACTAACAAACTCCTCAGCTTTATATATTAACTAGCTTTTGCTCGTGGCTTTGCCCGCGTGAAGGAGTTTTCCGGGATAAAGTACTGGTATATATTTTCCAGCGATAGAAGTAACCATCCCAGGGTATTAAACTATCTCCATAGCAAATTTAATAAAAATCCGTTCGGTAGATTTTGAGAAAATCGATAATACAGACAGACAGAAAAGGGGACTTTGTTTTATAATATGTATAAATAAAGAACAGAGGTTGTAACCACGATAAAAACTATTTTTAAACAATGATGACATTGACCTATTACAATTAACCTCATACCTGAGCATTGTAGACCATGTGGACTCCTTGAACAACTATATTTTTGGCAAACTCCTCCAGGAATGTCAGGATGTGTTCCACCTGGAAAATGATCATTGCACTTTAATACTCATTTTACAATCTTCACTCTACAACTATAGCGGCGATAGCCTAGTTGGTTGTGGAACGGACTGCCGAGACGAATGTCCGCAGGTTCAAATCCCAAGGGCACATACCTCTTTTTCTAAAATTATTTGTGTATACTTTGTGAACTATCGCTTGCTTTTACGGTGAAGGAAAACGTCGTGACGACACCCACATACCTAAGAAGTTTTCTATAGGAATTTTGAGGGTGTGTGAAGTCTACCAATCCACAGTAGTCCAGCGTCGTGGACTAAGGCCTAATCCCTCTCAGTAGTAGAGGAGGCACGTGCTCAACAATGGGACAGTATATAATACAGGGCTGATATTATTACTCTACAACGGCTTCGAAGAGTTTAGTCTACTTACCTTAGTCTTGTTATTGGGAGGGTGTTTGTATTAGCTAGGATATCGACCACTATACACATACAGTCTTACTTATAAACTTGTTTTCGCATTAAAGGTGGTTAAGAACTGCTTATATAGCTGTCAAAAACATCGCCAGTTTCCCAGTTTAAACCTTATTAAGAGGCAAGATGGCGGAT
Source organism: Manduca sexta (assembly GCF_014839805.1). Lineage (NCBI taxonomy): Eukaryota > Metazoa > Arthropoda > Insecta > Lepidoptera > Sphingidae > Manduca > Manduca sexta. The sequence continues at coordinate 4,421,561 of NC_051118.1, forward strand.
TTTGATTTACAGCTGATCGAGTAAATTTGTGATTTAACTAAACATAGGTTTGCGAAATTTTTATAAGTAAGACTAATAAGGAGCCGTTAAAGTTTAAACTTTAAACTAGTAAAAGCTAAAAAAATTTGTATTTTAACTGTCCCATTATAATTATCATCATAATTACTAATCTCTGAACATTACATAAACTTTGTCCTGATTGGTTCATTTTCATCATGTATCCGAAGATATTTATTTAAAGGAATCAATGAATACTTGACCTTGAAAAAAACATTATACTGTTCAAAATGCTAACCTGGGCCTCATACGGCAGTCCACGCAACCTCACGCAGTCCTTCGCGGTGCCGGACGTGATCACGTGTTGGGGGACAAGGGCCACGGGGAGCAACCCCTCCGCGGGGGCGACCGATCCCGGCGCCGTCGACGGAGTACTGCTCTGGCTTGTACGCGTTTCGAGCGAGCGGTTAAGTACCTATAATTTTGAAATTTATTTTAGTTAGATTTTGAATTGGCATGCAAAAGTTTAAAATATCTCGAAGATAGGTACTAATAATAATAATAAAAAAAAATATTACAGCTACTTTAATAACGAAGATAATGCTAAATTATGAAAAAAAATAACAAGCAAAATAATATAGTATGCACTTGAATAAAAAGTGCAAAGCCATAAAATCGATATCATTACATTCTGCGAATTATCGAAGACTCACCGATACTCAAGGGCTGGCTATAACAAAGCAATACCATTTTACCATCTCGCTAATAAAGGTTATATTCGGTTACCATTAACAATCTCGCAGACGGCTGTTTAATCCGTTACCTTGGATTACCTTTACCAAATATTTTTTGATGTTCTATACATCTAAACAACACATTATCAATCCGATATTAAACCGTATTTTAAACACCAACAGGGTAGTTATTGTTACTGTGTACTTAGGCCATGTTAAATAACCGACATCAAAAAGAGGGTAATCAATTATATACCACTTAATTTTTTTGTTAAGCGATCATGTTTTACCTCATTCATTGATACTTTAGGGGTATATTAATAGTTGAAAATCAGTCTCGCTCTTAAATGCGGTATCGCAGAGACGCTGTCAAATTAACGTCAGCATCTTAAGATCGATATTCAAAATTTCAAATCATATAAGTCAGCTCATGATGAATTTTGATAGCTGATTTATGCTTATTTAACAATGTCGATTTAGCTGAGATCACGCACTTAAATGATACAATGAGTTTTATTTATTAAATATTTCAATACATTAATTTTCTACTCAAGATGTTACTCAAAGGTGAGATTGACTTACTAATACGGCCCTTAGACTTCAAAGACGCTCTCAATATCAAATAGAATTTATGATTCATTGTTTAAATATAAGAAAAACTTACCTGCTGCACTTCAGCTGTGGTAGACCTGAACAGCTCAATATATCTAGTGCCAATGAGTTTGCGATGTCTCGAGAGGGCTTTGGGAGCGTCCTCCTCCTTGGCAAAGAGGACGAACGCATCTCCAGTCGCGCGCCCGTCCGCCCTCCGCACGAAGAGAACTCCCTCCGCGCCATCCAACACTTGGACTGGATCGTCTCCCGTTGTGAAGAAGTCCAGCTAGAAGAATTTGAGAGATATTTTTTGTAGGCACCGCAAAGTGATTAGAGTACTGATGCTAGGTGAAATGAAGTCCAAAAATATCGAATGAAAAGTGATAAACATCTCCGAAGTAAGATTTATTAGAAAGGGTTCAAAAAAATTCTAATCAGTATCAGAGTATACGGGCTGCTCAAGTCCGGGATTGCTAGCGCTTAGGTACTTGAAGAGGTCTACACTCAATAGGCGATAGAGTAGCTACTTGAGGAGCTCTACGTTCAACAGTCGATATTTGGTAATTCTTGACATAAAATAATTATAACAAAGAAATTAAATTATTACATTTACATTTTTTTTACAGTTTAAAGAGTTAAGCATTAGCAAAGCCAGAGCAGGGACCCCTATAGTGACCAGTAAATTTTGCATTTCGTATGCTCTTGTATGTAATCAAGAAATATCAAGCAAAATTGTTCATCATATTTTTATTGGACCATCATACTTTTCTTTCATTCTACATCGTGTGAATATAGCTTTAAAACATTGTACTTACAACTTGTTGCGGCGTGGCGTCGTACGGCAGTCCACGCATGCGCACTATAACCTGCGCACCTCGCGAAAGGAAAGCCGCCGCCTCGCATGTCGCTCCACCAGCTACCGAGAGGAAGTCGTCGCCGCTCGCACGGTACACCTATTGAGAGGGCAAACCATTATAACCTCAGCAAGTATCTTCGCGTTGGTAAATACTGGCGGCTCTGATCCGACGCTCCTTCCTCGCACAGGCTGAAGTTAGTCACGAGTGACACAGTTTTATTGATTAAAAGTTGCAGACTAGATTATCGATTGGTAATAGCGGTAGGGCAGGTCAGTCGCATACGAACTGCTGTACTAGCACCAGCGAGTAAGATTTTGAAGTGAAGTGGGAACTGGACGGCCGAACCTTTTAGAAATGCATTTAAAAGCGAATCAACAGGACGAAGAAATGAAACTACCGTCAGGTACAATATTGATGGATGAAGAAACGTACCAATTATGGTTGACTTTAAAGAATTCAGCAAGACCATCAACGCAGCAAATTGAACAAACGGCAAGACTTTTGCAGAATTATTTACGACCAAAACCTTCGATGGCAAATAGGTACATATTTCGCAAGAGAAAACAACTGCACGGTGAATCCATCGCGGACTACCTCGCCGAATTGGAGAGATTGGCAAGACGTTGCAATTTTATAGCACTAGAAGATCAATTGTGCGATCAGTTTGTGTATGGAATTAAAAACGAAAGTACAAGGCAATGTTTATTAGCAGAACAGAATTTGAATTATACAAAGGCGGTTTCAATGGCAATTGCTCTTGAGGCCGAAGAACTGAGCGACGGTGACGATGAGCCGCCGATGTAAAGAATGCAAAACATCAGGAGAAATTTAAAACTACAATACGATCATGAACATCTTTTGGCGATTCAAAACATCAAAATTAACCTTCACTTACACTTTGTATACATAAATGTATGGCGGACTTAATGCTGAGGGCATTCTCTACCAGTCAACCTTTGGGCGATGCAGAGATGAAAAATATAGGTATGTGTTAAAAAATAATAATATGGGAGGAAAATATTTTAAAAATAATATAGCAAAACATAAAAATATAACTAAACGGACATAATCAATATATATTGAGTGGGAGTGCATTCCAGAGAAGAATGGATTGAATTGCAAAGGCAGAGTGAGTAAAGTCGGAACTTGAGTGGAACAATTAAGTAGAAGATTGTTTGAGAAGCGAAGGTTTTTACCATGAGTACTACTTAGGTACTGGAATTGAGCACATAGGAAGGTGAAGTGGGAAATGAAAGTAATTCATGTGTAGTTTATATTAGAAAACGGACCTGCGAAAAATTTACCTTAAAGTCAGCAAATCCTTCCGACTGAACAAAAGGGCTAACAAACAAAGCGGGAAGCATTAGTGAGCGTCGTTCCTAGGAAATATGCAGGGGGAGGCCGTGCTGGACAAAGAATGGCCAAATACAAACCACGGACAACGCCATCTAGCGACAGTAGTATACATATAGTGACGTCATTGTATCTATTCCTCATGTAATCATTTGTATTATCTGTGACACTCTCTTTATAAAATGTATGTAAGTTAAAGGATCTATTTTCTTTTTAAACCATATTTATCATAGTATGTACTCAGTAGATATTCCAATGTGTGTAGAAATAGATGCGGAAGCCCTAAAGTCATGTCGGATTAACCGAAGTTTTTATGACGGCTCAATGTAATCCATATTTTCCTTCAAATAAAACATTTCATGTACGTATTTCCAATAATAATATACAATATTCGTAGTTGAACAGTGTTTGATTTATTCTTTCTTTATGCATCCCTACTTTCACTTCGGTTTACCTATTTTCCCTAAAAGGTCCCCGTATAAAATCGTTAATAAAATAGTATCGTTTAACAGTGGTACTCAAAATATCCCGCATAATTTTTCAGATAATTGGCGTTATTTGTGCCGGCTTTGGCCGCGACCTATACGTATTGACAAATGTAACACTATCCGAACGAAAATACCCACTAAGAACATAAGTTCGATATGGCATATAGCCACTATATGTTAAAGTAGATTTAGATCGAATATTATTATATCGGATCATGTATAATCAAAACAGCATTTAACTATTAAAATTAGATATATATTCAATATTATAACCATTTTAACACGTCTGTTATCTTATATGTACGTTTATATTGGAATTTACTAGATCATGTTTTAAAGTAGAGAAAAGACAAATAAACGTTGTACTGGAACCACGTCTTTTATTTGTTATATCTATACTGATATTATAAATAGGAATAGTTTGTGAGTTTATTTGTTTGTTTGTAGGGGCTAATCTATGGGAATTAGGGAACCGATTTTGAATATTCTTTCACTGATAGCAAGTTACATTACTCCTGAGTTTTATAGGTTATATTGAATGCCGGGAAAATATAAAGCGGGAATTTTACTCCGAAAATACTTTTTTACAAACCTTTTTTTTTTAAATGATTTCGAAAAAAGAATGACGAGCGTTGTCGAAATGTTTTGCTATGCATAAAAGGCTTACAAATACCATTGTGGATCACAATTTGCGTGGCAACCCTAACAATCGAATATCAAAATTTATAAAGGTACGAACGGGTTGAGTCATATCGATTAGGCTGGCATTAAGTGCTCCACTCACAACCCTAACGCAATATGGGGCTCTACTCCCTTCGGGAGGTATATACGACATTCAGCATTGCTTTATCAGACTTTATTTAATTTCATTGTCTAAACTTTTATTGCTAAGTGTTAACTAAATAGAAAATGTTTTTATTTTCGCTATGTGGAATTTTATGGCCTTTGCGTCATAATATCTACTATGAAAATGAATAACAGTAAAAAAGAACGCGCGTCATGTTTGTACAACAATCAATCACAACACGACATAAAATTAATCAACTGGGTATTCAACCCAGTACCCTCATTTTAGAGAAAATGCAGTTTAAATTAATTTTACTGCTTTATCCTCATACTTTTAAGACTGTGTTTACTTAGTTACTTCATATTACAGTTAGTTGTTCAAGTAGATTTAAGTATATTTTTACTTCGGCAGTACGTCGCGTGCCACTGGACAAGTTGTTCTATCTATTTTTTTTTACTAATTATGCAACAATGGATTTTAGATTTATATTTATCATATTTTTAACTTAGTTAGCGACACTTTCATATTATAAACTCTATACATTGCACGAACGAATCCTTTCTAGCCAAATTTGGGCCATACAGGCTAATCTCAATTACAATCAGCCAGGTATTATAGTGATGTTATTATAGTGTACAAGAATGTGAATACATAGGTGCACTCTCTTTTCCTTTACTCTCATAGTTCGGTGGGACGGCAATCCGACATGACCGGAGAGAGATTAGGCGCAGGACCGACGGCTTTACGTGGTTTCCGAGGCACGGGGTATCACACCGCCAACTTCCTGATTCCGAGCTGCGACTGAGCAATTTTTAAGAGGAAAAAAAACCCAGTCACAGTTACATTTTCCCGACCCGGTATTCGAACCCAGTACCTCGTACTCGTATTTCGTACGCATTATAACTTTGCTATCAAGGTATTAACTCTATTATTAAATAATTATAGTTGTTACCTCTATGTATCGCGGGCCGATGTGGTGCTTATGCCGCTTGAGCGCCATGTCTCTGTGCTCCTGTGAGATGAACCGCACCAGCGCCTCGCCGTTGCGTCGCCCCTGCGGTGACAGGCAGAGAGCTACTCCACCCCTGATTAACACACCAAGAAGGTTTTTTTTATATGTGCTCAGTAAACTGATCCACTGCACCTAATGGTAAGTAAGGTGAGACTTGTTATCACAGCAATAGGGGACCGGCCTATGCTTGATTTTGTACATTATTCTATATGTAATGGTTAATAATACGAAAAAGAAGCACTCCTGCGAAAACTGCATCACAATTGGTAAAAAAATGAGCGAGTAATTCATATTTAAAATATTGTAACGTGCAGAAGTGGGCGCGATGTGGGCATATCGCTTCATCTCTTTTTTCGCACGCGTCGTAATTCCCGATGACGTCACATGTGGATATTTCGTCTCTTTTCTTTTTCTTGTTAATTACCCTTCCACCGAAATTCAAAGACTTATAACTTGTTGATTTTTTACCGGATTTTAATAATTCCTTCTGTGTTATAATTTATATTATGTAAATATTTGATAATAGTAAAGAACAAAAATGAGTCCGGTACCCTATGCTCCGTCCTTAGATAAATAACGTCTATGAATAAGGGGGTAAGTCTTGTTTATCTCAAAAGGGCTCTTTATTCTAATTGACGCAACATTTCGACAGCTGCAATTAACAGTACGTTAACTTGAAAACTTTACAGGAGAGACGTTTAAAGTGAAAAATAGGATAAATTTTATAATAGAGCTTTCTTGATGAGCGTTTAATTCAAGAATTTTTCATTTTATGGCAAAATAAACGAGATTTTGTAAGTTTATAAAAGATAAAGAAATAATAATCTTGCTTTCCAAATTAGCCGAAAGTCGACGTAGCGTATTGTTAATTGCAGCTGTCGATTTTAAAAAAAGGTAATAAAAATATATACGTACTTTGCAACATTGAGTCCCCTGAAGAATTTTGCGATGTCTTGGTCGGAAGACTGCCACGGCAGACCTCGTGCGCGAACTATGCAGTTGCCGTCTATTTCATCGTCTTTTGAGCTGTAACAAACGAAAATATATCATAAATTATAATATACAGGGTCCTTTTTACATTGCGTTAATAAATTAAACCATGTACTTGTTTTCTTGAAAACTTTACAAATTTATTCTAACCATAGATGTAAAATAAAAAAATTGTAAGTTTCGAACAGAATAAATATTAATAAAAAGTACTTTTATTTTTTTACTGAAGTCACTACTGATACACGAGTTTGTCAGATCTGCAAACATCATATTTTCAGTCCGATACACACACACACACACACACACACATTCTTATGGAGAATTCTCACTTCTCAGGTATGTAGGTTTCCTTACGATGTTTTCCCTCAACGTTAATAAGAACTATAATTGACGAATCTATTTATTAAGATATGTATAATTATATGATATACATATTATGATTCTCTCGTAACAGGATGACGTAAGCGCATACAGAATAGTCGATAGTTCTGTACAGCTGGAGTATTTAGCGGATTTGTAATCTGTTATGATAGGTATAATATGTTTGATATAATTAAACTATTATTGTTCATTTCTTATTATTGCTTTCAATGATAAGACGAGCTTGCTGTTCGCCTAATAGAAAGCGATACGACCGCCCATAAACAGTAGAAACACCATTCACCACCTTGAATTACAAAGTATTGTTTGGTATTCCACTGCGCTCGCCATCCAGAGACGTAAGATATTAAGTCTTATTATGTCCAGTAGTTACCCTAACTACAAAGATCTTCACACCGGAACACAACAGACTACACACTGCTGCTTGGCGGCAGAAATAGACATTGTGGTGGTACCCAGGCGGACTCTCACATATGAGAGACCTACCACCAGTAAGCTTGTGTAACGAGTCCAATTAATGTACACAGGAAGTACAAAATATTTATAATTGGTGTCATATAATTGCTTTTAGAAAGTACAGTTAACAGATTACACAGTTATTAATAAAATAATTGTATAAACAAAATGACGCGCACACGCAATGTACATAACAAATCTGATGGAAAATATCGACAATTACCAACATTGATGCGGACGGAGCCGCGTGATGTCACAGGTCTAGGTCACACAGATACTGGGAATGAAATGCGTAAATGATAGATCCAATGGGACTTCTGTTAGACCTGATTACACTGGGTCCTTGCCGTTCGAGGCCGAACCAAACTGCCGCCCAAAGCATCGAGCAAGATAAAAAAAATATCGTTTCACAAATAGTAATGCGCGTCTTCTAGCCACTGGTGCATGCGAGAAATGTTAAAAAAATGTTTCATTTTACGCATTTTGTTGCCTTCTAAAAGTGCCATTCAAGGCGCATATGTTCCCCTGGGTTAAATAGAGACTGTATTTCAAGTCAGATCTCTAGCAGGACATCGGTAAATCTGTATTCCAGGCAGTTGTTTTTGCGAGAAGCGTGTACAAACATGCAGACTTTTCTTGCTCTAATAAAGATCTCCAAATTAGTATCTCTTCAATATAAAAAATGTACAGAGCAACGTGCAGAGTTGGCCTATGACAATTTTATTATGTGTGTGTTTTTTATAGGTAAACGGCATAGTGACCCACTGCACCTGATGGTAAGTGGAGTGAGGTCCTATAGAATGACGACTGACGAGAGATGATTACCCTCGACAGTCGACACAATTATGCCGGCCTGATAGAACCGGATATACGCAGATATATGCACACATGTTTAAAAAATGAGTTTATAATTGAAACCAAAGATAATGTAAACGCTGTTTTTATCCGATTATCAATTATATTTACAAATATAATTGGCATTATGGTATTTTGGTTGAAAAAGTATAAGTAACTAAATAATAAACTAAATGTAACTAATTTATAAACTCCGAAATTACACAACATTATAAATTTGGTAATCAGTTTTAATTGGATTGTTTGGCTAATATTTACATTTCCTAACTGGAACTAAATTGAGTCAATATTTTCTAAAATTGTAGTCGATTTGTGCTCTTCCATTGTAAAAACGTTATGCAGAGCAATGTTCTAAGGAACGCAAGTTCTTTTCTGATATTTACATAGGGTTAATGCTGCCTGGGTTTGGAACTGTAGGTTTTAGGTTATAATGTCAATCTTGGGCGATACACAAGATGTCTTTCTATAATATTAAATATCTGCTTTGGTGGCGTAGTTGTATTGCGTGCGCAGAATGCTCCGAGGTCCTGAGTTCGAATTGGGCAGGCCAAGTGATGTTCGGCTTCTTGTGCTCAGTATTAGCTCTCTCCGTGTCACACACATGAAATACATGGCGAAATGTGGATGTCCTGGATGCGCCTCTGTCTACCTCTTCGAGAGTAAAGGCATAAATGTATACGTATTAAACTTAATAGAAAAGATCTATGAAAATTATATATCATAGAACATCTCTATGATATATAATTTTCATATATTTTTTTAATTTTCTAGTACCATTAACGACTGCAGCCGCATGTGTGCGGCCGCTCGTGTATTCACGCTATTTTACAATCTATATCGATACACATAATATTAATCTATATTTCCCTTGGTCGCATCACGCGTGAACGGACGGAACAATTTCGCTAATTCTTTTGTTTGTGTGTTAACTATTGTCAGGAGAAGGTTCTTATGGAAGTTGAGCGGAACTTTAGAGAATATAAGATAAGTTAACGACTGTATTAAAATTACATAACTGTCAATTGTTTGAAATAACTGTCAGCGATTGACAGAATGCGTGTATCATAGAGCATTAATTTAATAAAGTTTTTTTTTTTTTGGGTGGTGATTCTGTATTCAACTCCAATGGGAATCTGTGAATGGGATACTGGTTCCCCCCTGCATAACGACTGCAGGTACCAGGGATGGGAGAAGGAGTAGGATAATGGGAAGGATGGGCTAGAGGGGAAAGATAAAGTTATGTTTTTAAATATATATTCTTATTAATTATACCAATTCGGCGATAGCCTAGTTGGGTGTGGAACGGGCTGCCAAGACGAATGTCCGCAGGTTCAAATCTCAAGGGCACACACCTCTGACTTTTCTAAAAAATCATGTGTGTATTCTTTGTGAATTTATCGTTCGCTTTAACGGTGAAGGAAAACATCGTGAGGAAACCTGCACATCTGAGAAGTACTCTATAGGAATTTCGAAGGTATGTGAAGTCTACCAATCCGCACTAGGCCAGCGTGGTGGACTAAGGCCTAATCCCTCTCAGTAGTAGAGGAGGCCCGTGTTCAGCAGTGGGCAAGTATATAATACAGGGCTGATATTATTATTATTATACCAATTCGAATTCAATATTCACAGTTAGGACAGGACAACGGGTCAACTAGTATTAAATAATTCCGAGGCACTTATAGACTATGGACTTATAACTATAATAGCTATCAGCTCAACAGCGTGTCCAGTTATCGCGCAAATTAATTTTATCTACTGTCGTTTGACCCTGCGTCTTATTTTGCTGTTACGCGGAAAGATTCTGACTTCAGTTCTATTAATTTATGTGATAGAATAGCCGTCATTTTTAATACGAACCCAATCATGGAACTATAATTCTATTATTGATTCGTGGTGAAAGAATAACCACCATCTTCAATCTCAATCAGGGTTTTGGCGCGAAAATGGACCAGTCAGAATAAAGTATTTTTGACAAGCTTACAAATGACTTGCTTTGATTGGTTTACTTTTGGTATCGGATCAAAGATTAGAATTGGGATCGTTTTATATACAGACGTAATTCTGTTTATATATAAGAGGGGTAAGAGATGTTTCAGTTATTTGTAAGCACACATCCTTTCAATAAATCTTAATATTCTAATTATCAACTCTTTCATTAACTGTTAATCTCAGTATAATTTTTTTTTCCCAATGCTACCTATCCCGTCCTATGCTATCCTGATTGCGTAGAAGCTTCCAGAATGTTAGTTTAGCTGACCTTAAATCTGCATTCGAGATTCTAATATTTACTAGTACATGGTTATCGTAAAGAAATTGCATTTTATCAATAGGTCTTGAAACCATGACGCCTCGCGGCCAGTCGCGATTACGTGGCCGTATTGTTTCAGAAAACTATAAAACCACTATTGTGAACGTGGAATTGTGTTGCGAGGTTATTTCATGTATAGAAGTTCTTCAACAATAACAATCATCTTTAGATGATGCAATGTGAGATATGATTATATGAAATCGTCGAGTTTAGTAAACGAATCTATCTTCTATATATATAAAAATGAAACCCTATTTCCCTTGGTAACGCCATCCAATGTGAACGGCTGGACCGATTGCACAATTTTTTTTGTTCTGTTTCTTATTGTCAGGAGAAGGATCTTATGAAAGAAAAAATTAAGGAAGTTGAGCGGAACGTTAGAAAATTTAAGAAAAGTTAATTTCAGCGATTGACAGAAAGCGCGCTGCAAATTCATAGTTAAGACGGGACAACGTCTATCGGGTCAGCTAGCGATTATATAAAATCGTCGAGTTTAGTAAATTAATATTAAGGTTATATAATAATAATAATAATAATAGACGAAATGAATATGGAAGCAATTACGTAAAAACTGTTTGTTTTAGATTGTCTCAGCGGCGTTGTATTGTCTGTAAATGAATACCGTAGTTGCAACTCTGTTTACCACTTTGGACTAAAGGCGTGATGTGTGTGTTGTTTTAAGTCGCGCACTCATAATAATGAAAGGAGTCATAGTTTTGAAAATCAGAAGCATTTTACAGCGATTACTAAGTTTAATATTAGACATTCTTATTATAGAACATGCGTACGTTTTTTCAAGACATGCACGGGAAAGTGACCCCACAACTCATGGTAAGTGGAATGGGGTCCAATAGAATTTCGACTGACGGGAGATGACTAACCCTTGGCAGTTGACACAATTATGTCGGCCTGTTGAAACCGGATATACCCGGAACGCGACGCACATACGTAGACTGTGGCGGGTTTTAACACTTTGGGTACGGTGGTCGCTATCCGGGCGAATATCTTGCCACCAGCAAAATTTGTGTAAAAGAGAAGCTCAATAGTGCGTTTAAAACATTGAATATTAATTCATTAACGAAGAAAGCATAACAACAACTCAAATTAAATGTAATCGTAATAACAGTGCTGAAATTTAAAAATATTTAAAGTGTCATTACCCCTGAAATGACTGGTTAGTTTCCGGCACTAAATTTTTATACGTTCTTCGCACTGTAGTAACTATTTTAATTACTTTTCCAGAGGTTAGATAATGCCCTTTTACTTTTTTTTTTGTTTCGCGGAGAAAGTCCCTTGTTACTACCGCTCAGCCTTCGTGGGGGGCGACTGAGCGGTTATGCTGGTGTAACCGTGCCTTACGGCCCGGCGTTGAGCCGCCCAGATTTGATGGTGACCTTCGGGCGACCGCCGGGCCGAGTCCCTAACTCTATGGCATTGGGCCGATAATATTGACTGACAAGTGATCGATCGTAAAGACCTATCAGAATATATCAAAGTGAATTGTCAATATCCTAGCTTACAGGAGTTGTAGTGGGGGGTGTGAGGGTGGGAAAGTGTCTTGTGAATAGTTAAGGTCATGGGGTCCTATTCCGTCTATAAGGGCGTTTTTAACGAAGGACTGCTTTGACGGCCGTATAAGTAAATAGGAGATATTTTTATTGAAATTATACACGGATACCAAACAAACGAACAGGGCCCTTATTCTGTACGATAGTGTAAACGCGTAACGCGGCCGTGTCATGTTATCTTCGAGAAATGTGCATGGAATGGTATTCGGTAAGCTAAATTTCTATAGTCCTAAACATGATGCGTTGTGTTACGCGCTTGTTACGCACTGTTAAAATAACGTGCGGGATAGAGAATAAGGCCCCTGTTATTATGCGAACAAGAAACAACAGAAAGCTTTTTAAATTTAAAATTCTAAACAGCCATTACAAATGACCAAAGAGTAAAAACTATATTCACAAGACAAAGGCAACAAAAACATTATGCCATAAACATTATGTTTAACATTCTTCCAATAATTTTAACTCTTACCTATATGGCTACCAATCGTAAACCTGCCCTACCTACCGTATAATGTCACTAAAACTGTTGTTATGGTGGATCTCATCATAAATGGAATCAACACTCTTAAATAGGCAATGTAGTAAAACATATGGTTGTTAAAACATCTAAAATTGATATATTAAACGGCCGTCCGCCCTGTGACCACTTAAAAATAGTTTTATTACAATGCCTAACATTCGCGTAAACATAAGAAATCATTATTTTTATCTTTCTGATACATCTTGTTTCTACACAATGTATTTGCTTATTAACTCTAATTAGCTTATCATACTAATAATTCTTAAGTAATTTCATACTATAGCGATAATCTAGTTAGAAGTGGAAGGGGCTGTCGTGGCGAATGTTCGCAGGTTCAAAACACAAACACACCTCCGACTTCTCTACATTTATATGTGTTTTCTTTGTAAATGTTTGCTTTAATGGTAAAAGAAAATATCGTGAGGAAACCTGCAAGACTTGAACAATATTCTACAAAATTCTTGAGGTTGTGTGCAGTCTACCAATCCACACTAGGCCAGCGTGGCCTAAGGCCCAATACTTCTTAGTAGTTGCATAGACTCGATACCGGGCTATTATTATTATATATGTAATGTGTCTAGTTTGTCATATATTTACGTCTAACAGTTATATTTAGTGTAAATATAAGTGTCCTAGAACTAATACGTCTCTTGCATGTTAGTAATAGCAAAAGTAGTGTTATTTATACTGCGTTATTGGTAGAGTGCTTATCAGTCTTAAACATTGAAATTTGTGATGTATGTGGAAAATCCTCCAACGTATCTGACGTTGTGTGTATGCATGTGGCTGAGGTCCTTTAGGATTGTATGGATGTTCGACCTTGGACATAGGGGGCCAAGGTTGGGCGGTTAATGCACAGCTATGTGTTGGGGATACTTTTAAGTACTAAAGGTCACTTAACATCACAAGACAACGTAGCTCACCACAGAGGGTCTCTATGAAATTATCTTGGGGTCCTTTCAGGGCGATAGAGTCTTGGGCACCTCCGTAAGTTTAACGTAACTATGGTTTAAGAGGGGCCTCTAAAGATCGGGGCCCCGTATCAATCATACGGCAACAGTGGCGAAAGGTGAAATTTTTCCAAAGGTATCCCGACAACTTTAAATTACGTATTAACGTGTTTTGCAAATCGTTCTAATTATGATTAGATTCGATTTCGATTTCGATTCGATCGTCCGCCATTGTACGGCAATACCTACTTTTAACGAGCCTTTGAATTACTGGTTTGCGGGCCTATACAGCAAAAACAACCGGCCGAAAAACCTTATGCCTTATTTGACCACGTCACCTTCTTAATCTAAACATCCTTGTTATTAAAACTAAGTTGAAATAATAAAATTGAAAGTACGCGAGCATATCTTGAACAATCGTCCATTGAACGATTCATAACACCGGGAACAATGCATGGTAACGTTGCAGTTACCACACTTAGGACGTCTTGTTGCGGTTACATATTTTATTATAGAATATATTGGCTTTGCTTGCGGTTCTGCCTGCATGCAAATATTGTTAGAAAACAGACTTTTTTTATTTAAAGGCTTCGTCGCTTAGCAACTTTATCGCCTTATAAAAGAATTATGTATACATACAATGAATTCAGCTACCAACTAGTTTATAAATTGCTTTAGCTCCGTCGAACAGTGAATCGGCGGGAATAGTGTTGCATAAAATAATATTATATGATTTGAAACATACTGCTAGATTAAAGTTTCATGTAGACAAGAAACAAGAGCGAGGTTTTTTTGGTCTTTGATAAATGACACACACAACATCACGCATTTATCCCTGCGGGGGTATGCAGAGACGCAATCAGGGCACCCATTTTTCGCCAAGTGTGTTCCGTCCCATGATGTGATAGGGGGCGAGCCTATCGCCATATCGGATACAAATTCTAAACTCCGGCTGATACTGAGTAGAAACACCCAAATATCACTTTGTCCGACCCGGGATTCGAACACAAGAGCTCAGAGCGCTGTCGTATCGCGCATGCAGGACAACTGCGCCCCCGAGGAAGTCTTCTATCTTTCTCTTCTTCTTTTATAAATGAATTCTGTGATTACATTGACCATCATATTGATTCCGCAAACGCATAAAATTCAAATTGATGAATTAAAGAAGTTTAAATTGACGTCAGATCTCATCAAATTATAGATAGTTTACTAAAACGTGCGTCGTCCGCGATTTTTATTCGCCAATGACGCTGCACTCGTATGCAGTTTGTATATTGCTGACAAAATTGGTACGTATGTTGACGATTTCAATTCCGAAGTACGGTGTTTGTTACAATTGCGAAACTTGATCAGTACAGTCTCACGCGACAAATATTTATAGAAAGAAAGGAAAATTATTTATTATATTTATCTTTTTAATACAAGTAAATCCGTGTGCAAATATTTTGTTGTTTTCTTAAGTCAAATATTCAACAGAGAAGACAAAGGTGTTTCATTTAAATTTGTCTTATAAAGAAGTAATGTCCTTAATATTAAATATACACATGTCTAATCTACTCCAATGTGGGGTATAAAGACTTTATTAAAAAATATATAAGGTCTTTGACAATACGTCAATAAACAAAATTACATTTACCTCTGCTAATATTGTCCCAATCATCTATTGAAAAGAAATATTTTCACCCAAAATCCCTTTACTTCTGTGATTTTTGATGTTTGGGGCAAATATAGCGTTTGTTGTTTTTCTGGCTGAAAGTGACGCAATGTCAAAATGATCTTGTATAAAAGTCATAGTGTCATGCAAGGCGCCTATCTTCTGGATAAGTAAAGTTGGGTTAGCGTGCATTGGCTATGAAGAAGATAAGATCAATTGACGACCTCTTGCGATAACTGGCTAAAATAATAAAATAAAAAAATAAAAACATTCGGATGTATCCGATTCGATAAACCTTACTTTAATACATTTATTTTTATAATATCCTATCTAGTTACTATATTGAATTTGTTTCTATATAATAATCTACGGTTGAAAGGCTGATTGACTTAAGGCGATACCTCAAGGTCCATTTTCATACATTTTGTTTCACCTTTAATCTGGGTAACTAAACAAGTATTGGCAAGTAAAGAATTTAAATTCACGTCTAGTTAGTGATTAGTTCTCGCAGTTGAAGAAAAACGTAAAAATAATTAATAATCATGGATATTTCTGCCTTTAAAATTTCGTCATATTAAATTTTTATGACGAAATTTTACGGATTTACGTTTCAAACACTAACTTTTACTTAATAGCTATATCATCTAATTATTTTGCGACATTACGTTTCATACATATTCAAAATCAGCACTCATCATCACATAACATCACACTCATGTTTTTTAGCTTAGTAATTTTTTTTTCGAAAAAAATAATGTCGCTTACGTCAAATTACATATAATATAGTCATCGATCTAGTCATATATTATTTTGTAAATAGTGGCAGATGTTACGATAATTTGACTTATTGAACTAATGCCATATTTTATTTAAATATAATTTAACTTTTATATTTACTATAGGCAGTAGGCACATGCTTCTTATAAGAGCCACAAGTCGGTTAGTACCTTCTCTGTAAAGTATACTAGATAGAAACACAATAATATAATTGCCTACAGCTGAGATTTTATTGTCGAGTTTCTAACAGACTCTTTTTTTGTCTAGTTTTAGTAAATTTGTTACAAGCATGTTCCTACGTAACTAATAAATATAATACATATAATTATTAAAACGATAAAAAAATGCTTCCAACAAATTATCATTGTCAATGTCCACTAACAGCCGTTTTCAATAAGTGATCCAAATCTCAATCTTCAATCCGATTCTGAACGAACCAATCAAAATAACTCATTAGTAAACATGTCAAAATACTTTGTTCTGATTGGTCCATTTTTAAAATAGATCGAAAAAGGGACTGGGATCGTTTATTGAAAATAGCGGTTAATTGTCCATATAATTAATTCTAAACAGTTAAGATAGCATCTAATTCCCTTTAATAAATTCACTGTATTCCATAGAATTTAATTGGCCTGCTCACCGCATGCTAAGCTATTTGTATTTTAATTTGTAGATAAAAATGCACGTTATCAAAGCAATTAACCCTCAGTTTACATAAAAGCGGTGAATCGTTTTTAAAACGGAAGTTTTAAAATTTTACTATTGTTGGTGTCTGTGGAAACCCATTTTTACTGCTTAGGTGTTGTTTAGAGATAACAGAAACTGGATATGTTTAGTGGTGAGGAGTCCATATAACCCGACTCTTGTGCTTCCCTTTCGTTATTCATGGAAAATGTTATTATCATTAGATTTTTTTTTGGTATTGTCATACGTTTGTTAGCCTGGCAGGGCCGGCTTTTACAAACACACCGGTCTAGCGGGTGAGCACTTTAGGCACTGCGAGCCCTTAAGTGAGCATGCTGAGGGGCGACTCTCTAAAGGCTCACGGCCTCGGCTCAGGACGGCCACTGGGAGATGATGAAACATCAACGATTATGGGTATTAGAACCATTTGCGGATTCGCATTTATGCATATTAGTATCTATATGGGTACACTTTTAGAAAATTTCACACTTCGCCAATGATTTAGTAGTTAAATATAAAGAATATAGCATTCAAGTTCTATTATTCTTGGCTTTTACCTTTCCCAAAGGAATATACTTATTTTTCCATAAAAAATCTACCTAGCTATTATGTATTATTTATTATAAGTATCGCTATTTTAAAAGCTTAACAAAAATACTCAAGAATGATTATCAATAGAAAACCACAAAAAGACGACACTTCATCACTTTCGTGTTCAAGTGTACGCATACCTGCGCATGACGCGGGGCGCGGGCGCAGGGAAGCTCACATTACAACGGCTGCGCGCCCATAAATCTCACAAGTGCATTTCGCTGAAGTGGCCGCCGGAAACACGACACCGGCCGATGTTTTCGTCATTAGAGTTCAATTTCATGTGTGACCTTATTTTATTTGCTAAGTTTTACGTGAATCTTGTTCTTTATTCAACATTTTAATTTGGAATATTTTTACGTTTTGTATTAATTTTTGATTAATTTTTTCGGACAAGACCTGATATTTTATTAAATTAGTCAAAATTACAAAGTCTAAATAAATGACGATAAAATTCAATTAAAATTAATTATGAATGAATTAGTTCATGACATACTACATAATTTTAGCAATTTAAAATCAGTGCACAGGTATATCCAGTATTTGTATTCAGTAGTTAATGCTGTTACGAATTAGTAATTACAAAGTCAAATCTTGACAGATCATAAGAGAAAATGCAGAGATTTATAATGGTACTATGGTCCCATTCCCACTTCGAATAATTGATTGAATGTTTTCGCATTATGAAATCATATTTTTAACAGAAGAAGGGCCTGGAAAAGCAAATTTAGTTAAAAAATTCCCAGGTTAGATATGGAATCTATACTTTTATACTAAGACTTACTAGATAATAATTACTATACAAATAGTTTGACCGGGAATCGTTCCAAAACCTCATAATTATATCCTATATTTTATCTATGTCATGATAAACTGTGGACTAAATATATTCCATGTTGTTTCTTATCTTTACTATGTTACGATTAAATCTGAACTCATTTGTGAGTCTTTACTTTCCTTAATAGTTTTTTTTAATACATACTCATGCCTGTTATTCCCGAAGGAGTAGGCAGTGGTGCAACTAGTGTACCTACTTTCCACCATATATTCCGGTCCAATGTGATAGGCGGGCCTATCGCCATATAGGATACAAATTCAAGACTCCGTTCTGATACTCAGTGGAAAAACCCAATATCACTTTGCCTGACTCGGGGATCGAACACGAGTCCTCAGCACTGCGGTACTGTAATACAAATACGCCACAGAGGCAATCTTATATTTTTTTTATAATCCATTTTATCGCGATATCGACTTATAGTCAGTGAACTTTTATGTGATTACTGTTATGATTCCTGAAGCTATTTGCACCTTATCTTGTAATTCTGATTCTTGGAATTATGAATGAGGGTGCCGTTGTACATACGTAGTATCGCGCTTCTATCCCATAGGGATAGGCAGAGACTATGGATTGCCACTGTGCACGATTCTTGCATACTTCTCTCGCTTCCTTCTTCATCAGTCTTTCCATGCATTCTCGTCGGTTTGGGGGTACTTTTGACCTGGCCTTTACTAAGAATGCCAGATATCTGACATACTTGTTGTTAGTAAGTTTTATGTTAGCATTTGAGAGATTATACATTACTTGTAGATTAGTATCCACACAAATACTTTGACCCAAAAATCGATAATCCAAATTTCAAAGATCCTAAGAGGCAACTAACACAAATGATATCTACAAATTATTTTTTCTTTATATCCTTAAAATCCTCGTAATATTAAACCAAGTCAAAATCTTGCTAACAGAGTTCCTTATTACAAATACAATGTCTCGATACACCCCAGATTATCAAATGTTTGAACAAATATTTGCGCGATAAACATCCTTCCTGCAGTATGCAGTTGCACGTAACAAAACATGTTTTCAAATGATTCTTGCGATAAAAGTTATATTGCGATATTCAAACGCATTTAAGTTAATACCGAGAAACACTAAGAACTATATCGTTTTGTTCAAGGTTTAGGTTATGAAGGAAAATTAAATAATAACAATAATATCAGCCCTGTATTATATACTTGCCCACTGCTAAGCACGGGCCTCCTCTACTACTGAGGGGGATTAGGCCTTAGTCCACCACGCTGGCCTAGTGCGGATTGGTAGACTTCACACACCTTCGAAATTCCTATCTAGAACTTCTCAGATTTCCTCACGATGTTTTCCTTCACCGTTAAAGCGAACGATAAATTCACAAAGAATACACACATGATTTTAGAAAAGTCAGAGGTGTGTGCCCTTGGGATTTGAACCTGCGGACATTCGTCTCGGCAGTCCGTTCAAGCACACACACCCAACTAGGCTATCGCCGCTTTTAAAAATTTAGAAATTTATTTCCACTAGTAGTTATTACTATGTAAACCATTAGATACGCGTACGACAAGCTGACAATTAGCAAATTTTGAAGCTTGCACGTCATGCAACGACGCGCATGTGTCTCAACTTTTGAAATATCTGTACTGGCGGTAGGTCTCAAATGTGAGAGTCCGCCTGGGTAGATACCACCGTAATGTCATTTCTGCCGTCAAGCATTAGTGTAGTCACTGTCGTGTTCAGGTTTGAAGGGCATTGTAGCCAGTGTAACTACTGGACATGATAAGACTTAACACCTCATGTCTCAGGATGGCGAGCGCAGTGGAATACCAAACAATACTTTGTAATTCAAGGTGTTGGATGGTCTTTCTACTGTTTAGGCGAACGCTAAGCTCGTCTCGTCACAAAGCAATAAAAAAAATTGCAGCTAATGTCAACACATCTGGAACTTCTATCGAAATATATTGGTGGAGAACTTGCTACTAAATTTTATGCTATCCAGCGACTTACTCGGCTTCTTTTGCAATATATTGGTGGAGAACTTGCTACTAAAATTTTTGCTATGCGACGTGTTCCGCTCATCATTGTAAAAACACATGAAGGGTATTGTAAAATGTAATATAAAGTCAAACATAAAAACATTGCCTTCCGGTACACATGTCAACGGGGTCCCTAAACGCGTGGCGAATGGAGACGCATTTGTGCATGCTGTTGAATGACTCGTCATGGTTATTACAACTTTTTTTGTTATTAGGTTCGTATGCGTTGACTATATTGGAAGTTTTGATTTCAATAGACGTGGAGTGATATCCACAAATGTAGTTATTGTTTTATTATTTTGTTATGAGCAAATTTGCTTTACAGTTAGTAATCTTGAGTTACTAACTATGTAGTATGTACTACAAATATTTTCAAGAGTAGGTACAGTATACTAATATCTGTAATGAAATAAGTTAGTTGAACTTCTATAATGTTATACATTATTTAGATTCAGTCAATATTAACTCTATCAGTTCGAAAATTTCTCACGAGAGAAGAACGAGCCAGAAACTGGTGTTGTTCTTTTGAAAATCAGTTCAAGGTATCATAATGTTCATAAATTTTGATCACGGCTAATATACAGCAAACAAACACTACTATTTCTGAATTGTGATTATTCTCAAGACCAAGGGTGTTCAAGGGTAAACAAAAAATATTTTTTTTACAGCATAGAGTCCATGGCCCAATGACCTGTGAAAGATGGGTTGTAATTTGACGAATCGAAACGAAGATCATCTCAGAGGTCAGGCCGTGATCCCAGGGTCTTTGATAACAGATAACTGATTCGTGATAGCTGTGGGATATATTTATTTATTATGCAACAGGACTTAGCAATTAATATTTAATCATTCACCCTCTATACTTAAAGGGTAGGTAGAGATGTAACTAATGCTACTAGATTTGTAAAGCTCGTTTTTCAACCCATATGATAAGCTATCGCTATTGAGCGAGTAACCCAATTTGTGTTGTTCTCAAAATATTTGACCTCATATATTATTGGTTATTAAAGTCTATCGGTTGAGGGTCATTGCTCGATTGTATGGGGTTATGCTATAGATCTAGTAAAATGATTGAAAATAGACAGGTTCCTAAGATATTTTGAATTTGAGATTAATACTATTTTCTAAAATGTGTTTTTGTACTGTAATATATTGTGTCCTGAAAAGTTGATCTGTGATATATAATTTCTTGGTTTAATTTGATGTTTTAGAAGTACCTTGGCGTACAATTCCAGTATAGTTGAATTATGATAAGACAAATTTCGTTCTTCGATATGTCATTAGTGAATGGAAAATGATAACAGCACCCTTTTGGATTCGCATTTTAGATCAGCCCCTAAATCCGGTACTAAGTACAGCCCTCAACTACAATATTCTACTTATATCTTCCTTTCTTCTCTTTCTTCTCTCTTTCGATCCATTCTCTAGCTCTCGTGAAAGTTCTATCAATTGCGAGTATATTAAAAACTAATCAAGTCATAAAATCCGTCTGTTTACAAAGGAGCGTCGTTGTATTAACTACATGAGACATAATTACATTATCAACACTCACCTCGTTATCAGAAGTTGCCGCCTAAGACCGATAAAGCAAGAGTCCCAAAACGTAACACAAAACAAACACTGCGCTCCTGCGTCTAATAGCTTATCGCAAACGATTTTTATTACACCAAGTTCCGAACAATCGTGAGACACGTACACCACACGCGGCAGTCCACCGGCGAATGAGGGGAGGTGGCGGCGCGCGGCGTCTTAGGCACGGGTCGCGGGCCGTTCTGCCTTAAGAACGTAAACTTTGATAAGGTTTTATTTTTAAAAACTAACCTCTTCGATATTTGAATTTGGAATTTTGGTGTATTGAATAATCGAATTTATTGAGCCGATGATGCAACGTCTTTGTATTTTGCTGTTATTTTTTTCGATAATGGTCTTGTTAGATTCCATTGAAGGATTTGAAACATATAAATACTTATTTTTGATAACAGTTTCGTGCACAAGACAGACCCTTCTATGGACCCTGTGATATTTGTTAAGGGCACGGGTAAAGTTCCATAAGATTAAATGTCAGCAGAGCAAGTTGCAACAAGCATGTGAACCATGGCATTATGCACCTAAAATGCATGCTTGGTTGATAACGTATATTCTAAACTGTTCCTTCGTTGATAAGTTTAAAAATAGCTTTCAAGCATTAGGGGTAAAGTGAGAGTTGACGTCACTCGCCTTAAGACTTAAGACTTTAGGTGTAATGATATTAATAATCCAAATAAATACTTGACTTTTATAACGATAATTTTCATATTAATATATCTCTGATTACTGATTAGTTATTGCTGCTAAGAAATTATGAGCAATAACTGACCTACTTCTAACAAACAATTTATTTATTTGAAAATATATCGTGCGTGAAAGTTGGTAAAATAGTTTTACGATAAAACTTTTTGACATACCGCCAATAACAACTAGCCAAGGACTTAAGTATATCTTTTACTCAATCATCATTTATGAGATTATTTTGATAATTATCGCGGTGTTTATCCTTCATTAGTGTATTATCGTAAGCAGATATTTTTGATAAACTTCGACATATTTATATATATAGGTTTTAACAAGATATTGCAAGCATAATGTGTCGCTCCAACACATTCCGATTGGCAGGGTCGGTAGAGTCCCATTTCACTGTTGCGTCACGTCAGTTTATAACAAATAAACATTTCGCTTAAGCGAGATTTAGACCATCAAGAAAACTTGTAGAATTTGACTCCCTCAAGTGATTTATAAAAAAAAATCTTTGTAAACAATCAAGGCAAGCTTGATTTCTAATTTTGAAGTTTGGGGGACTACCAGCTAGTTGCTTGAATTCAAATAATTGTGCCACTTATACCCATGTTACTATCTAATGAAAATTACGAAAGATACTCTGGAGTTGCTCTTTTCATAATCAATTTAAAGTATAACCTACAAGTACACGATACAAAGAAAAAATAAAATTGTTTTTTATCGTTGTTTAGATCAGTTCATTTATATGCTCACAAAAGAGGTAAAAGATTAATTTTAAATTTCCATACGAGCGCACAACCCTCTCTGGAATCAGGAAATATAATTCTTATATCCCCTGTAATTAGTAATAGTAAGCCAAATGGGCAGAACAGTCCAGACAAACAACACCCATTCACAAGTATGACGCATGTGCCAGCCATCGGCCTCCTCAACCATATTGTAGGGAAATGGCCGACCCGTCACACGACGCTACAGGTACAGATAAAGTCCAATTTAGGGAGGTAAAGGGAAGAGAAGGAATTTCTTATCCTAAAGTGGGAAGAAATGTTATGTTTTAAGATTTAGATTATACTTCAGATATCTCAAGTAAACGAGCAAAATTAAATGCCCTCTCGACCATGACCGATATAACACATTCATACGGAAACATTTGTTATCCATAAGGAATCGTTTGCAAATGTCATTAAAATAAAAATAGATCTACGCGTCACTGTGTCTGGAGTCTTAGTCACTTACCATTATTGAGGGTGACGACAAATGAAGGTGTTTTGATATACCACCTATTATATACTAGCTTTTGTGCACGGCTTTGCCCGCTTGAAAGTTTTCACGCGGTTTGAATAATTACCACGCGTCGAAAGGACAAAAAAAGGCGATGAGCATCTCTGTCCTACACACGTGTTGTAAATTTTATAGTCATGGTAAAGTCACCTCACTGCACTTTGGTAACAAGGGGAGAGGGATCTAATACAATATCCACTGACGAGAGATGATTACCTCTCGACAGTCGACACAATTATGCCGGCCTATTGGAACCGGATACACACAGGTTGATCCGGAACCCGACACACTGACATGGGTCACTACTGACTATGGTGGGTTTTAACCTTGTACGGTGGTCTCTACCCGTGGATATAAA
>NC_051118.1:4446373-4465663 GCF_014839805.1 Manduca sexta
TGCTTTACGGTTGAAACAACAAGCACTTATGCGAATTAACCTCAATGAGATCTCGTTTTGCTTCGAGGCAGTTTGGGAAATCCGAATGCATTTCATCTCACACATCACTGGCGTGTGTACTCGAAATACTAAAATAACTCAGGAAATAAAGCAGGAAACGAACATTCGGTCAATTTACAATAATATTGTTAGGTACTATTAATAATTAATTGAATAAGGAAATGTTATTCGTTCTTTCGAATTTACTGTTTAAGTAAGACTTTCCGCAATGTCTACTTCTGCCGCCAAGCAACAATGGGAAGTCATTGTCGTGTTCCGGTTTGAAGGATATTGTAGCCAATGTAGCTACTGCAATGAGACTTAACATTAAATGTCTCTGGATGGCGAGCGCAGGGAAATGTTTATGGGCGGTCGTATCGCTTACCATCAGGCGAACGGCAAGCTCGTCTCGTCATATAAAGCAAAAAAATAATCCATGAGATCCGATACTTACGTTGCAAGATTATTGTTTATGGGTGGTCATTATGTTAGGGGAATGCTCATCTCTTTGTTCAACTACAATAAAACTAAACGCAAAACACCACAGAAAAGTTTCAGGAAGGCAAAATTAGCAATTTCGATTACTTGAACGACATAGTACTTACATATTTTAGTTATTTCGGTTTTAAAACCAAACACTGGTTAAAATTTATTTCTATTGCACGATCGGGAAGTATATTCATTCAAATAAAACAACAATTTTCCAAATTGGTTAATAAATGAGTTCCGAAGTAACAAAAAAATAACATGGTGAACTAAGAACCTCCTTTTTTCGAAGTCGGTTAATAAGGTAAGATTTTTTTTTTATGTCCCGTCCATGTTTTGAACATTTATGATTGACATGACCTTAGCTAATAAGTAGACCGGTCGTAGTCGAGTTTTACCGACTGCCGGCATTACTGGAGCCTAATAGTGTGAACGTATCGAGCGAGTGCATGACCTCGCACTATTTAATAATTTAGCGGAACTACGTCGGTTATTGACACACTTGTCAAAACTAAAACCATGGTTTACTTTGAAATAAAACTATTTGTCGTATACTTCAATGTTTGTTGGATTCGCGATTATATATTTTTGTCCCAGCGTTTCAAAGACTGCAGTCTACTTGGTCAGGGGGTACTAAGATGTTCGGCGTCCTAAAAGTCAGTCACATTATCTACGTACATTTGACAATTACAAATAAAATCAATGTAAAATGTTGAAAATTAGAATAATAAACCGCGATTTAGTCCGGAAAGTAGTTTTATCAATGTCTAACATTCGCGTAAACATAGGAAATCATCATGTTTTTTCTTGACACGGTAAAAAACTCATAATATAAACATAGCAATATGCCTTTTTTTCTTGTCAGGTATTGCCAGTTCTCACGCTCTTATTTTGTCAATTATGGTA
This sequence comes from Manduca sexta, assembly GCF_014839805.1. Taxonomy (NCBI): domain Eukaryota; kingdom Metazoa; phylum Arthropoda; class Insecta; order Lepidoptera; family Sphingidae; genus Manduca; species Manduca sexta. The sequence goes on from NC_051118.1 coordinate 4,447,805, forward strand.
GGGTCCGTGCAATCTAGAGCGAGGGTATGATTACCGGACACAATTTCGAATTCGAAGTCCGATAAACAAAAAAAATCATGGAGTCCACAAAACTTGACCCCAAATTTTTCCATCATTAAATTCATATCATCAGATGATCAGGCTGTCTGCCATTACATTACTCTGCTCGAATTTACGTTGTTAACATTATCATTCGCTGTCTTATTGGGCTTGAAAATACTTTAGATAGAAGTAGGTATACATATGTATACATAAAATATACCTACTTCTGTACTTTCCGTAAAAACGTAGTCAAATTATTACGCCCGCATTCATAAACTTTATTTATCTAAGGACGGAGCATCGCTGTGATAACAAGTCTGTTACTCAACTTTGTTTATCTGACAGCTTGCTATTTATTCAGCTTTGTTTATCTGACAGCGAACTAGATTAAAGTTGTATCTCAATATTAGCCAATCACGACGGCCCTACGTCTACGCACTGCGAAGGTTGCCCTCAGCACTGAGAAACAGATTTGTTATCACAGCAATGCTCCGTCCTTTGATAAATAACGTTTATGAATAAAGGGTTTAGTTATTATACCCCATAGGCCAAGGATAGCGAATCTTTAATGGTTAACCGTTATTTATATTTAAAAAAATTAGGGCCTGTTACGTGCCACCTAGGACCGGTTTTATCTATCCAAGTGCCCCCCGTTTAGCCACTTTTTTATGACCCAATATGTTTCTTTTTATCGAGGCTCAGTAAAATGACTTCACTGCATGTTAAGCGAAGTAAAGCCAAAAGAAAGGTACGTATACAATGTTTGGCATATTACTCGCGTGCCCGAATTATTTTGTCACCACTGGCAAGCGTGGCATTGGTTTGCCATCCAAGGATGACTGGGAAAAGCCCATAGCAATATACCCAGTATACCTTCTGTATAGTGTTATAAATATAAAATATAATGCCAAGTGTTTACCGTATCTACCAAGCTTATCAGTAAAACTGTAATGTGCGAGTTAAATGTGCGAGTTGTAAATATTACGAAGGTGACATGTCACATAAAATTATACATTTTTATGATTATAAGGTATGTACATAAGTATGTTGATTTTATTGCTTAGTATACTGCCGTGTTAAGCGCAAAAGCGGTATGTCAGTGAAGCCTTATTTCGAATTAATCGAAGTTTTGTAAAGATAGTTTTGTATGTAAAACTGAGATAGAGAAACTCTTTAAGGTTTTTTTTAACAAGTTCAAAACAAGATACCGTTATTTTTGTAAGTTCATTGGATGGGTATTTGTTTAAGATATCTGACGACATAAAAATAAAGATTTTGATTTTTTAAAACTGCTTTTGTACTTAGCACGGCAGTATAGGTGTTGCGCCCGTCTTCACCCTTATAGATATTCCGCATTCTTAATAAAATAATGACCTTTTTCAAAATTGTTAATTTGTAGCAGTCGTCGGAAAACGATTTTTTGTATACTACACGTACAGTACTTTTTGTATTAAATTTTAATTGACGTAAATATTTTATACGCCAAATGGAAACACTCATAAAGACACATATCACGCCGTTTTCCCCTAAGGCCTAGACGGAGGTGCATTCAGGACAACCACTTTTCGTCCAATATTCTTTTATGATAAGAGGCGAGAATATACCATACCATATCTGGCAACAATTCCAGACTTCGGGCTGATAGAGAGAAATACAAATATCACTTTTCCCGATCCGGGAATCGAAACCTGGAACTTGAAGCAGTGGTCGTATCGCGCACGCCCTAACAATGCTACCGAATCAGTCAGATCATATAGATAGCAGGAAAAACCCTATCGAGTCTAATTACCTTAATAGTTTTTTAATCATTAGTTAAATATAAATTAATTTGGCGTAAATGAGAGTTTATGATAAAAATAAGTATAGGTAGTAACCATTTTTATATGTCAAAATGTCCCCATTGCATCTAATGGTAAGTGGAGTGGGGTCCGATAGAATGTCGACTGACGAGAGACGACTTCCTCTCGGTAGTTCTCACAATTATGCCGGCCTGTTGGAACCGGATATACACTGATCCCGGAACACGACATACTTACGTGCGCCACTATGGCGGGTTTTAACATCTAGTGTACGGCGGTCGCTATCCTGGCGGATATAAAATATATCCTACCACCAGCATCTGATCTGCGTTCGTAGTTGTGTGTACCATTTTTTAATTATCCCTCGATTTAACTGTTAAGGATACCTAAATATTTTATAATATAACAATAATTTTGAGAGTATGTGATGGACTAAGAATGAAATCCTCATCAATACTGAAGGAGGTTCGTAACTAGTGGTGGGATATAAATCATCTCAGTACTGGAGAAGGTTTTTTACCAGTAGTGAGATAGTATATTATATATATATATATATATATATATATATATATATAAAAGATAGTTGTGTTAGTTACACTATTTATAACTCAAGAACGGCTGAACCGATTTGGCTGAAAATTGGTAGGGAGGTAGCTTAGAACCAGGAGACGGGCATAGGATACTTTTTATCCTGTTCCCACGGGAACGGGACGTGACATAAAACGTGGTATAACAAAACGAGATTTGGTATGGAGATAGTTTAAGACCCTGGGAAGCTTATATGCTATTATCCCGGGAAAATATATAGTGAGACTTTTATCCCGGAAAACTCCTTCACGCGGGCGAAGCTGCGAGCAAAAGCTAGTATCTATATATAACAAGGTTGTGACACTAGATAAAGGTGTTATGATGCCTGCACAGCGTCTTAAGCCTACATGGTGAGGAAAAGAAACGTGTGTACGAAGCCGTATTATGCCATTTTCGCTTCCACGTGTTCACACCTCAACGCTGATTAACTGAAATGGTTCTTTTATGATAATAAATATGTACATATAAAACTGTTAGCCCAGATGGCACCATCTAATTAAGGTAAGTATTTTTTTATGTATCTATATTATCCCTGAGTCCTGAAAGATAAAGATGAAGAGTTAATTATAGAATGGGCATTTACGTGTGAGGAATCTCAATCAAGAGCAAGGGTGTGCAAAATCCCAGACAAGACCCATTTAAAATACTGTCAATCGGCAAGGCATTACTCATTGCTTATCAGTAAGTGTATATCATTTGAATTATAATTATAATTACGTAGCGATAATGCGGCGACGCTATTTCAGTCGATGTTCCATTGTCCGCAGCGCTGAGTGTTCACTTCCGGATAGTAATTGCTCTTTGTGATTTGTTTATGTTTTTGTTATGTTGTTTGGATTAGGGCCATGGTATGTTCAAGGATATTAGTCATGTTTAACTGAGATGATTTGACGGAGATTTTTAACAAGACGAGAAAGCTACTCCCTTCTTTTTTTTTTAAGTATTTCTATTTATCTCTTTGTAGGTGTAACAGAGTTAGTAGCAATACATTACCTTGGAATTGGAAAGCACTATATGGCAGTGTTCGTTTTCTATGCCCAGTGCTGGATTTGTCATATAGGCCACGGCCGGGACGGCAGTTACAATCGGGGAACATTTTTTATTCCCGCAAAATAGGACACACACACACACAGGACCTGCAAAGCTGCAAGAACTTTGTGGTTACTGAAAGTATTAATTCAGTGCTGTCAATAAGGATGTGAATATACGTATAACGTATGAATGTCCGGATTATCTTATCTAATTTTATAAGGAAGACACATGTACTTGAACAGCTTATCAGAAAAATAGACACGCACTTGTCATAGATAGAAACCACGGAAGACTGATTATAGCCATTGACGTATATTCTATAGACACGAACGTCCATATAAACTATTTGTACAAAATCTGAACTAATATGGCAACCAAATCGTCACCGTTATAACCTATTTATTCACTTGAACAACAAATAATTTTACTTATTTGACTAATATTTTTTATTCAAATCCAGGTTTACACTTAGACTCGAGTTCTTATATCATGAGCGCCACTCCGTACACAACCTCAAGCTATCAATATTGACCATACTAGTCAGTTTCAATGGATTGCAGTACAATTCAGTTGAACACAGCGAATGTTCGGAACGCCAAATCTAGTAAGTAGTACATATATATCGATGGATCATTATCAATAGTAAATATTGAGATGTCCGTTAGAAACAATTTGCTAATTTTGCAACAATTTAAATCTACGTATGCCTGTGTTATGTATAATGTAAGCACATTCAAGATATATCATAGCATTCCGACCTGCCCCACTTCCAATTTATCAATTAATATGCACTGCGTCTGTACATTAGGCGTGATAAAAATTTATCGTGACATTGACCTTTTGGCATTGATAGCTGTCAATGTCAATGTCAACTGCAAAGGAAATGACGTCGTTACGGAAGCGAATCTATTCCTGTACGTCGAATTTATTATTGTTTTTATCGGTAAGTGAATTATTAACTACCTATTGAGGAAAAATGTGATTTTTGTTTCTTTGCTAAATAGTCAGATAAGATAAGAGGTATTATAAACCATTTTTTTAGACAGGAAGTAATAATTCAATAATCAATGAAACCGATCAAAATAAAAACAATATTCAGTATACTTTAATTAAACTTTACACACAGGAAAAATATACTTAATGTTCTATCTAATTCGTGTTCACTGTTCATGTTTATATGCGCCTTAATTTTTTTTTGGTATCGGTCCTAATTTTAATTGAACATTGTTTTTCGCAATCCAATAATCAAGGTCAAACGACATCTTTGCTTCAGCAGTATCTTAAATATATCAAACCCGTACCGGAAGAAATTAGGCCTTTATTAAAAAAAAAAAAATTGATACCATGTGTGAGTAGGCACCGGTAAAAGCGGACGTACGGCGCGACAAAGTCGTGAAATAACGACCAAGCTTCTTAACTAAAGATTTAAAAATAAACATTTATAACCATTAATATTATCATCTATCCGACATCTACTAAATGAGACTATTATTATGAGCCCAAACAGGTTTTTGGGAACTGCCGCGATTTTCACCGGGGCTACCCTGCTAATGGTGTACAAGCGATCCCCGGCTTAGCAACCACGGTAGTCCCAATTAATGGTGGGCCCTACCGCTATCACTGAGGGTGCCAGCGGTCGGTACGCTGGCAACCCGCAGCTATTCACTCACGGGGCCCGGGAGGAAGAAGGAAGGGGATAGAGGGAAAGAAGAGAAGGGGAAGGAGGAGGAACTTAGTTAGGATGGTTGGAAGGGAGAGGGACCCTAACATGCTACATCCGCTGAAAGTAGCAGAGAAGTTAGATTTTCCAGACTACTTGATGCTGCAGTATCAGTTCAAGGTTCCCTTGTTTTGGAAATACCACTGAGGTAACAGCACATCATCATCATCAGCCGCAGGATGTCCACTGCTGAACATGGGTCTCCCCCAAAGGTTTTCAGATCGCAGGAGGTCGCTGGATACGGGCCGCTTCCAATAGGTAACAGCACATCAAATTTCAAATCAATCTGAGCTGTGAAATTAAAAATTGAGCTGATGATAATAAACGCGTATAACCTAATTCTGAATAGAACGGACTGACGATGTCCGGTCCGAAGATATGACTTTTCGAACATAAATGTATATTCTTGTGAAGTATCACTAGTTAAAGTGAAACATCATGAGGAACCCTACAAACTTAAGAATTATGCATATGAATTTCGAAGGTATGTGAAGTCTACCAGCCCGCATTACGGCAGCGTGGTGGTCTAAGGGCTTTCAATAGAGGCCCGTACCTGTATCCAGGCAATACAGGGGCTGAAAAAAAAACGCAAATATGTTCCAAAGAACTACACAAATCGCATAACGTCATCAAAGCGTTGAGTTTAGTCATAGCGTCATCGGACAAAAAACGCAATGAATTATCAACGATTAGGTATCTTACGCAAGGCCGATTTGCATAACATACTTAAGTATGTCTAGCGAATAAAAATGCGGTTAATCGGAATAATTCTATCTTGAAAATATTTTATCGTCTTCAAAATTACCATATTTGTACCAAACTTTTTTACATAAACATCGGCTGAAAATTATTCTCTAATTAAATTAAATGGGAATTTATTAAAGCACCATCGTTACATATTAAAAGAACATTAAAGGACATTAAAAGTACCTGTACATTATTTCCATTGTTATAAAAATATGAGTGTTTCATTGCGCACATTTCTAAAATAAAAGTGAGTTAAATCCAGGATATGGGTTATCTCTAATATCTAAATCCATTTAGTAGCTTCTACGTTTACATACAAACATCTTTGTCTCTTCATTTTTATATTAGCACGAAGAGATAAGATTTATAAAAGCAATTGACGTTTACGTCTCAAGAGATAAGTTGAGTTTTCCTACGCAATCATCGTCCTGATAATATTACCTCAAGCAATGCACTGTTGTACCTACAAAGAGTATTTACCTACTCGCATAGAAACTAGAACAATACGCATTATACTTCCAAATAAGCTAAACAGATTTTTCGTGGTTGTCGTCCTCGCGCGTATAGCCGAGGGGACGGGGTTAAGGTTTAAAACCTAAAGATATAGTTTGTTCAAGCAGGGGCGTAGCTGTATCAGTGATACGGGGCCCCCGAGCTTTTGGCCCCCTCTTGGCACATACCTTTAAACTAAGCAGGCGCCTAAAAGTTCGCACTGCCCTGAACAGCCAAACAAATTTAACTATAACGCTCTTCTATGGCAAGCTATTGGTTTTAAGACTGACTAATTTAATACATATGATGTATAGAATCACATGTTTTAACAACCCGTCACAGACCGAATTCACCACATGCAAAAATCTGGCTTTGCCTGTGGTCGTCCCAATAACACGAGCAAGTAATTAACATATCACACAACACAAGTATTACACTGAAAACAAGTGCAACACGGATTACACGCTCTTTACCGTAAAATTTTCAATCACGATTACTGCAGGCATTGTGACTGCGTACAAACAAAACGCATAGCAAAGATGAAAGTACAATCAGTTTTCCCGTAGTACACCTATAGAAATACACATATGATCATTATAGAGACGCTACTAGTCAATAGTTCAAATCGTTTATATCTCATCCTCTACCAGTGACCGTCTTGAGCCGTGGTTCGTGAACCCGTTAGTGACTTCCTCTCAACATGGTCACTGAATATTTTCAAGGTTTGTGAGGGCTTGAAACGCTCACTTAAAAATCAGATTTTGGGTTTATAAGCAGACTTAGACAAATAAGACAAAAATATAGTCAGTAGGACCTCGACACTAGGCCTAACTTATTTTTAAAAATAAGAAAGCTACAGCATATATTTGAATAATCTATTATTTTAATATTACAAATGCGAAAGTTTTTGAAGATATTTGGATTTTTGTTAGAAGTAAATGCAGTAACTTTTGAATGCATTTATAATTATTTATTTAAATTGTAGCCAGTGTAAATACTGGACATAATGAGACTTCATATCTCAGGTCTCAGGATGGCGAGCGCAGTAGAACACCGAACGATACTTTGTAATTCAAGGTGTTGGAGGATATTGGTACTGTTTATGGGCGGTCGTATCGCTTACCATCAGGTAAACGATAAGCCCGTCATGTCATTCAAAGCACTAAAAAAATCTGGATCGTGTAATTTAAATAAAATATTTATAATATTGTTGTGGTTTATTGAAATTGAAGGTTAGCAAAAAAAGCTAAAAGGAACGTCATTTTTATTGTTTATAAACACTTATCAAATGTCCAGGCACTTACATTATCAGGAATATTAATTGGTAGATAAAGTGTCCCAGTTTTGTATAAGAAATGTAGACCATTTCAGCACGAATGGTTGACTGTTCACAATAAGAACACTAACCACAAGGCTAAGCAAACGATACTTAAGATAAGAGAATTACTTCTGTGATTAAAGAAAATTTCAACATAATGTGTTTTATCATTTTCTTTGTTCATTTATTATCATTAAGCAATCAATCTTTGAGAAATATGTTTACAATATTTGTAAGAGTTAGTGCCTACGATGAATTGGATTGATTTTCTATGTTGCAGATTTTTTTCGACTAGGAAAAGCTATTTCATTAATAATCACCCATTTAAGTATTCGTACGTTTCGCAGACTTTGCAGGCTTCACGATAATGGTTCCCGATTACTTTAGCAATTAAAAAAAAAAACAAATTTATCGTGAAATATCTGTAGTTTTATTTTAAAGTCAAACTTACCTTGAAATCACGTATTTCCATTTTCCACAGACTAGGGAGAAGGGTCTCTAGGGTTGCAGCTGTTTTGGGGCAAATAAAGTACATAGGTTTATTATAGTTAGTATAAAAATTACACAGTGTCAAAATAAAGTAGTACAGGTAAAATTTACTTCATTATTTTGTTTATAAATACATTTATGACGTTTAGTAACTTTTATTAATAAAATTATGTTTCAAGTACGATTTATTTCTTTCGTCTCGCCATTTTCCATTTTTTATTACAAAAATACGCTGTTGTGGAGGTAGGAAACAATAAAAATGCTATTAATGCATACAATACACAAATCATCAGGATTATTAAATAGCTGCCATTTTTGTACCATTTCCTGCTATCATGTTACGCAAAAATTCTTACAAACAATTCCAGAAAAATGAAATCATGCCAAATACATTTTCCCCTATTTTAGTGTTCTCATAAAGTACAGAGTATTATAAGCCGAAACAATATACGACACTTTATTATATAGTACGGGTAGGCACTGGTCACCCTAAGTGTATCAATAACACACTTTTTCGCACGGATATGTTAATAGCCATGTGATGTTCATACCGTTACAATTCCACAATCAGATACCTTGGAATATCAGTAGTATCGCAATACAACTATGCCACTGATACAGTAAATTGAGTTTGTTTTTATTGCTTTGAATGACGAGATGAGCTTTCCGTTTGCCTGGTAAGCGATAAGACCGCCCATAAACCGTAGAAAGACCATCCAACACTGTGACTTACAAAGTATTGTTTGGTATCCCACTGCGCTCGCCATCCTAAGGCATGATATGTTAACTTTAAGTCACTGGCTACAATGTCCTTCAAACCGGAACACAACAGTGACTACACACTGCTGCTTGGCGGTAGAAAGAGACATTGCGGTGGTACCTGCCCAGGCGGACTCTCACATATGGGAGACCTACCACCAGTGAAGTAGATTTAATTCGTGTTTTAGTACTAACTTGAGTCAAAACTCACGTTGAATCTTTTATAAATACAGGGTGTTCAACAACATTGTTTTTTATTTTTTATAAGTTTTTATCTTAAAATGTTAGTGCTCTATTTATGCCTGTTTAATTATATTTCTGAAATAAACATCTTTTTTATTTTGCGTGACGCACAAAGGTGACAAGAGCTAATTAATCTATCCATTTACCGTCTAATATAACAAGACCGCGCCCGTGTGTACACAATTCACACCTAAGCGTGTTTCTTAGAAACTAAAATTGTTTGTCAACTATATGGGCAAAAATTTGCTCGGAGATTGTAACTATGGCCAGCACACCCGTCCATGATCATTTTTAAATTCGGTCATTGGATTTTTGAAATTTACTACGGAGGTAATTTGAGGCTCTAGGTATGATAAAACTTGTGAGCACGTAATTTTATTTTAGACTTACCAGGAAAATATAATACCTTGCCGTGTTGCGATAAAATATGGAATTAATATATTGTACTAACAACGTTAACTTTAAAACGAAAAACAAAATGGCGCCTCGTAGGTAGGTTTCAATTTTTCTGGTCAGGCGAGTATTGAAACTTGTATATCAAGATCCCAAGTCTGCACCATTTTACTTATTTTCTGAGAAATTAAATGTTTAGTATAAAGTAGTGTAATGTGTAATTGGTTTGTATCAGTGGTATGGTGAAAATTTCCGAAAAGGAACCCGATACAACATATAGGTACATGCATGAACGCAGTCTAAATCGTTCTGATAATAATTAGATTCTACAGAAATGCTACATAAAGAGAAGCTGGCAGGAATCGGGTCATATGGACCTTTCGCCACTGGTCTGTTTCCATACTCGCTTCTGTATTGTAAAATTGCACCCATCTTATTAGGGCCTAAAAATTGTTTTTGACAGTTATCGTAATAAAAAGCTAACAACATTATACCATTTTATTACGTAAAGGATTATAGATAAGAGTGGGACTTTTGCCGGTCGGCACTTTCTTTGGGACTTCACCAGTGCCGGATTTATATTTTTTATGAGTGTAGGCCACTTTATTACCGCCACCCCATGTAGATAGGTTTATGTATGTATGTAGGTTTCTAAAATACTGAATAATTTTCCATTTGTTTGTATTATGGAAGGCACTAAAGTTAAATAAACGAATGATTCATTAAATCGAGTGAGCGTCCTCTGAAATCTGCCGCCGCTAAGAGACTGCCGCCCAAAGGCCGCGGCCTGTACGGCCTACAAATCCAGGACTGGACTTCACTCTGCTTATCAGGTGCAATGAAGCCACTTTTCCGAGTACCGATGAAAAAAAATTTGTAAGCACACATATATGTGACGAGTAGCATTTATCCAGACGTTGTGAAATATGCCCTTAGTGTTGGAACAAACATTTGAAAATCATTTCTTGTCCATAAAACGGAAAATGAATAACGGCCAATTTCGTCACTGACGATCATCTGTCAAAGTTACTGTACTTTTGTTAAAATTGCGACGTTTATGTTGTACTGAGATGTTGTAGCAACTTTTAGGCTAGTTAACAAGGGTGGAGTGGACACTAATTTTAGCTAACTACGACTCTACCAGTTCCAAGTTCTCTACCATTAGTAGATTCAATTCAGCACTACTAAATCTGTTTAGATTTATTTATTTATTACATGGGTGGAGTAAACACTAAAGTTAACTAATTACGTCTCTACCAGTATTAGTATTAAAATATGTATTTACATTTTTAGAATTAATAGCATAGTTTCTACTCTACTACTACGCCGATTACTTTACCCGTGTGAGCAGGCTTATGGCTTTAATATTAGGCATTACAGTTCTTGAAGAAATTAACATGTTGTCGATTGCTGACTAATAGTTTATCTTCGAAATTGATAGTGTGCGATAGATGCAAAAGTATTTAGATTAATATTATATGGCAGGTATTCGTATTTTTATTGCCTAATATCATCAAGATATATTGGCGATATATTTGGCGTTCCGAACATTCACTGTGTTCAACTGAATTGAACTGCAATCCATTCAAACTGACTTTAGTATGGTCAATATTGACATGTGGTTGTGTACGGAATGGCGCTCATGATATAAGAACTTGAGCCTAAGTGTAAACCTGGCTTTGAATAAAAATATTAGTCAAATAAGTAAAATTATTTGTTGTTCAAGTGAATAAATAGGTTATAATAGTTTTGGTTGCCATTTTAGTTTAGTTTTTGAACAAATAGGTTATACGGACAACGTAGTGATTATATTCTCTTTGTTACGGACGTTCGTGTCTATAGAATACACGTCAATGCTAATATGCTGGTATTTTTATTACAATTTCAATGTATTGGAAATTTTTGGATAATTTTGCGTCATATTATTGATTGTCTACTTAGAACCAGTCAAAAATTGGTCAATCATAAACTGATAAAATATCTTTTAGTCTTTTCACGGAAATAAAATCAACAATAAAGTGATAAAGTGATTTATTTGTATTGAATATCTCCCGATATACTGAAGCGGTTTATAAAACTATTATAGTTAAAGAAAGCTACACAAATATAACTTATAATACGATACAGTCGTTAAACACCAAAGTAAATTTATAACTATAGGTACTATTTTATAAAGCTGAAGAGTTTGTTTGCTAAGGAACTATCAGTTCGAACTTAAAAAAAATATATTTTAGTGTTGGATAGCCCATTTATCGAGGATATAGGCAACATCACGCTATGACCAATAGGAGCGGAGAATCAGTAAAAAATGTTACAAAAATGGAGGATAATTTATTTCTTTTAAGAGCTTCCGTTGCTCGCACTGCGTAAACGAGTAGTTACGCAATAATCATGTACGACTGAATTGTTCCTCTTAAAATATTTACAAAATCTATCTACATACATGAAACCAGTACCTATATGTGACATTGTGCACAACCCACTACCGATAATAAAAGTCCCCAGGAGCCGAATCATTTGACAAGCAAAAAAAACCTAACCTGACCTAACCTAAAGCTGAAGGGTTTGCTGTAACTTTTGTATTTGATCGGCTTATAAATTGATGTGACGAGTAGCATTTATTCAGAAGTTGTAAAACAGCGCCTATTTGTAAACAATAGGGTACCGGACCCATTAATGTTCTTTACTATTATTAAATATGTATGTTATATAAATTATAACGCAGAAGGAATTACTAAAGTCCGGTACAAAATCGACAAGTTATAAGTCTTTGAATTTTGGTGGAAGGTTAAGTAACAAGACACATGAAAAGGCGCAATAACAATATGTGACGTCATCGGGAATTGCGACGCGTGTGAAAGAAAGAGATGAAGCGATATCTCCACAACGCGCCAACTTCTACACATTGCAATATTTGAAATATGAATTACTGGCTTATTTAACCAATTTTTATGCAGTTTTCTTTTCTTTTTTATTAACTAATACATATAGAATAATGTACAAAATCAAACATGGGACGGTCCCCTATTGCTTCAGTATCAGTTAAGTATTACTGAGACAATTTTAAATACGCGCCAGTAACCGCAAGTCAGAATTGTGGTGAGAAACTGGACACTTCCTGTCTCTTAATGTACACATAATCTCATTTTACCTATACTCAGTGCAATTTTGTTACGCTCTACACAGTCGTCAACTAGTTTCCAAGAAACAGTATAGTGACATAGTAACGAAATTTACTGTAGCTCTAACAACTTCGCCAGTTACAACTTATTTGTATATTATACATATTGCAAAACAAAGTCCCCTTTTCTGTTTGTATGTTATCGATTTTATTAAAATCTACTGAACGGCTTTTTATGAAATTTGACATGGAGATTGTTTAAGACCCTGGGAAGGTTATAAGTTTATAAGTATGAGTATAGACTATAGGTTACTTTCTATTCCGGGAAAATATATACCCGGACTTTTATCCCGGCATCCTCCTTCAAGCGGGCGAAACCGCGAGCAAAAGCTAGCAATATCATATTATTATAATTAATAGGTATTTGGTAAGTATGATAAAAATAATTTGCTCTACATACTGCAATGACTCGATATTTCCGCTATAGTAAACTACAACAATCGTAATTATCACAGCGGGATATACAAAAATCTGTCATATCACCAAAGAATTGAAACAATAAGCTACTTGAAAATAAACAATGCAAGTTTATTATTAGATAACTACGTGTAGGTTGAGAATAAGGCTGTAAGTAGACTGCCGCGTCGTCAACACGGGAAACGGGTACGTCACCGGACACGATGTGGGAGCGTCTACGTCGCGACAGCCCTGTAGACAGGCGCGACTTTAGAACATCGTTATCTATAAGTTATAACGTTATTTATAACTATTCTGGCTAACTATTATTTTATAATTATTCTTATATCCGTCTTTTTGCAATTACCGAAATTCTAATTAAAGGACACCTTTTTTACCTGCATGGCTGTCAAGTTGTCACTCGATTAGAAGCCCCGTAATTGCAACAAATGGATATGACTCTATAAAGGTATCATTAATATCTAGGGGAAGCATACACAGCACGGCTGAAGCTCCGCGTCTTCGCGACTTTGCGTCCTGCGTCACCAACGCATGTGTTTGAGCGCTGCTTCATGCAAACATTTACTTTTCATTGGATTATCTGTAAAGATAATAACGTTTATGAAATTCCGACCGTAAAGATAAAACCCATTGCATTAACGGTAAAGGACAACGTGGGGAAACTTGCATACCTGAGAAGTCTCTATAAGAATTTTGAGGGTATGTGAAGTCTTCCAATCCGCACTAGGCCAGCGTGGTGAACTAAGGCCTAATCCCTCTCAGTAGTAGAGGCGGCCCGTGTCTAGCAAGGACAGTATACAATACAGAGCTGATATTATTGTATATACATTTGGTAACCCGACAAGGGTCAGCAATACAAACACACACTTTGAAGTGAGCACTTTAGACGCTCGCAACCCTTGAATAATTAAGTGACCATGCTAAGGGCAACCCACTCTAACGGGTTGCGAACATCACAGGATGGCCACTGGGAGAGGATGACACATCAAAGATAATGGACCGATATAGTAAAGGAAATCTTGTCGGTCGACCTTCACCCATCTGATAACTCGATGAGACATATTGTTTATCAAATATAATTTATTCACAAACAAGTCTATGATAACTTTCTTATCGTAAAGTGTTCATAACTATTTATTAATATTATACAATTTTTCTTCACCACCTTCACTCATGATAACTAAATTAATTTCATCTCAATTGATAGTTTTTAAAACACAGAATATGCCTAGGTAGGCTTGCCTACTTATTTCTGTGCATAGCCATCTGGCAAACAGGTGTTAACAGGTAAGTAAATATGGGTAATTACACCGATCTGTTAATCAATCGAAAGTGATATCATAAGTAAGATATTTTAATTACAAAATCGTACATAAAATATTACTGCCAAGCTATAAAATTTTAGAATTGGAGCTGAATTGAGATGGGTGAAGGTCGACGTTCTACGGCTCTTAGACTAATATATATTAAGGTCTTTTGTCAACATGTTTGATCCGTATTTACACTGATACACCAAGAAGTCAATATATTCACTTTGGAGTAAAAAACTGGTTTGTACCAATAAAATAAGAATGTTATTTAAGTCGAGAATTTTAAGTTTTAATATGGGTCATATCAAAAACTCGTTGTACTGGTGGTCTGATAATAATAGTGGTTATCAACTGACTTCAAGAAAACAAGGTTCTGAATTAGACGTGTGTTTTATCATTTTTTTAATGGATATACTTCTAGATTGATCCAATATATTTTTTTTAAAACTGATTGGTAGGTTAGTAACCAGTATATATTCAATTAACACAGGTGGGGCCAGGAACTAAATCAAAGTAACTATAACTATATTGGCGTAGCGTTGGAGAAGTAGTTGTCGGAAAGAACACAAAACAGGCCGAATTACACGAAAGACCGTCACCCAGTACCAGGTTTATATATTTATGAGTGTAGGCCACTTTATTTCCGCCGCCCCATGTAGATAGGTTTATGTATGTATGTAGGTTTCTTATATAATTAATAATTTTCCATTTGTTTGTATTATGGAAAGCAATAAAGTTAATTAAACGAATGATGAATTAAATTGAGTGAGCGTCCTCTGAAATCTGGTGCCCCTAGGAGTACGCCGCCCATAGGCAGCTGCCTATACAGCCAATTTACAAATCCAGGACTGTCTCCATCACGCGATGCCTTTCCTAGATTGGGCATTGCCCACTCTTGCCCCAAGGGGCATGCTAGTTATTAAGTAAGTGTAAGTAAGTGATAACAACCTATCATAATAAGTTAAAATATTTAAAGCAAGTTCAATTACTTTTTGTATTTAGATTATATTGCCTAATTACATTTTTATACACGTGATAATATAATAATTAATCGGTATTCACCCAATTGATCTATATATAGGTATAATGGTAATATTTATTTGTGTATTGCTACATCTACACTATTATAAAAAGCTAGAGTTTCTTTGAACACGCTAATCTTAAGAACTAACGGTTCGAATTGACAAATGAGTGTTGGATAGCCCATATATCGAAGAAGGCTATAGGCTATATAATATCACGCTATGACCAATAGGGGCGGAGAATCGATGAGAAATGTTGCCTAAACGGGGAAATCTTATTACTATCTATTGCGAGCTTACATAGCGTGCGCTGCGTAAACTGTTAAAAGTTACGCAACAAACATGAATGACGGAATTGATACACTGAAAGATGTCTAAAAATATATAATAAAAGTCTCCCATCTATCTATCTGTCTGAATACTAATAACTCAATAACTAACCATCGGATTTTGATGAAGTTCGGTATGGGGATAGTATGAGACCCTGAGAAGGACATCGGCTCTCTCTATCCCGGGAAAACTCTTATACGCAGGCGAAGCCGCAAGTAAAAGCTAGTGTTTATATAAGCTCGAAGAGTTAAAACCAAACTTGATCCGTTTTATTTTTTTATAATATTTGGCTAAAGGCGCTTAAACCTTAAATCCTTTATAATTAAAAAATGATATCAGCAAAAAGAACTTTTATCTTATCCTATAACGATATGCTTATCAGACCTCGCGACTATACGCGCGTAAACGCACGTTGCGGCGTCGTAAAGTTTGCGTCCGTAATCGGACGATACCAGATGACTCATTTTGATACGAAATACCAAGTACCACAACCTTAAGATTGAAATATCTAAACGCACATCACGCATTAATCCCCGAAGGGCTATGCAGAGGCGCAACCAGGTCACCCACATTACGCAAAGTGTGTTCCGTCCCATGATGTGATAGGCGAGTCTATCGCCATATCGGATACAAATTCCAGACTCCGGGCTAATATTGAGCAGTAAAACCTAAATATCACTGCGCGAACCGGCATTCGAACCTAGGTCCTCAGAGCGCTGCGGTACCGCACATGTTCTACAACTATGCCACCAAGGCTGTCCGTGTTAAAGTACCCAACTATTTTTAATTAAACCTTATCATTTTAGGAATGATTTTGACCGGTTCGGAGAAAACGCACATTGCCTGACTGCCTGCAACTGCAAACCCGTGCACTTATATTGCATGAATCTTTTCCATTCGCTCTTTTCTCAAACAGTATTCAGAATAAACGTGGCAGGTAAACTGTCATCGCAATTACGACATTCCAGACTTTTCAAATTATTATGTTAAAAACTACAAAACGGCAGATTCATATTCGTTTAAAAGGAAACGAGATGCTCATTATTTCTTTGAAACACCTCAAAGATTTTTTTGCCTTTTAAAACCCAACAAAACTGTTTTTTAATTTAATTGAAGAACACAGCATTTAAAGGAAAATTATGTAATATAGTTTCAAGTAATATAATCATAAGGTTCAATACATGGAACTGATCTAGAACCGATATCGATGGCGATTAACAGGGGCGAATTTAGCCGGTGCGTGGTTGCACCCGGGAGCAAAAAAAGGTCCTGATCAAAGGCATCGTACGAGGCCCGTCTTGGAAGAGCGAGGCCCCGGGCCAGAAAGAAACGGTGATGACATTGGAAGGCAGACCGCGGGCTCATCTAGCTCGGTAGCGGGGTGTCATTTCTTGCCTCTTTACTGCGGAATAATAAGATAGTCGCTCTTAATCCTTGGTGCCGTCACTTTGTGGTTTACAACTCACGTAAACGCGTGGCGCCCGGCGCTCCCGCGCTTTTGAATTCACCGACGATGTTATGTATTTAGCAACAAAAATACATATTACGATCTGTACTCCAGAAATTGCTTGTTATCAGCGTACCTTATACCATAGATAACTTCTGTCGTACCACAGATAGATCATCATAAAAACAAAAATATAGGATTCGTTTTTAAATTTTATTTTGAGGTTATATGTTTGATATTCTCTTAGAAATTCGTCACATGAATTGCCTTGCCGGTATCCTGCATTTTTCGCGCTTTACAGTTATGATATAAACATAGTTCTAATATAACCTGACATCCGATGACACAATTTTAAAATGATGAATTATTAAACGCGGCCTTTTTTTGTAGGTAAACAAATTTTTATATACCTAAGTGAGGTATTTAATGAAGAAAAAAAAACATATTCTCATTGTTATAAGCAATGAACTGTATAATATTCTGTACAAGTACTTTCTCTGCCTTAGATTTTATCCAGTTCTCTATCTTGA